>NW_021938999.1:13117502-13373332 GCF_001715985.3 Manacus vitellinus
CAGTAAAAGATTTAGAAGAATAAAATATTTGAGCACACTGAGATCTTAAAGCTCCATTATCACAAGATGGTTCTTCTTTTCATATAGCTTTACTGAGTCTTGCATTTATTGGAATCTTGTTTCAAGCATATAAATGGATATGTGCAACTCATACACATATGATAGTGCCACAACGTGGGTGTCAGTTAGGGATTTCTCTTTGGAAAACTTGAGGATGAACTAGAATCATGGAGCTGGTAGAGAGATGAAGCAATACAAATTTTATTTAAGAAAATGAAACTTCTAGTGAGACCATAATGCTTGGGTTTTGGTCACATATGAAAGATTTGTTTTTATTAGAGGATGTAAGCCATACGCTGAGCCTGAAGTATATTGCATGGGTAAGTCAAGCCTAAATCAATACAGCAGAGTAAACCTGTTCAAAATTTCCCGTGCACTGTAAAAAATAATGGCTGTGCAGTCAAACCAGATAAGAATGTATTTGAGATTCTTACCAGTAATACATGAGGCAAATGAATATCTTTAGTTAAGCATGGACACAAACCCCAAAATTGAAAAATCTTGCGCTCAGGCACAAAGTAGTTTATGTAATTATTTATCTCATTTTCTGCTTATATGTTCATCTTCTAAAATTTTGCTTTAAGTTTCAAGCTCTAACAATCCCTTCACCTCAATACCTGAAATTCATTTGAATTTGATTAGTTTCACATGACTTTTATGTCCATATATATCTGGCCTGCATTTATTGCAAGGGCTGACAGTATTGGGCTATGTTCCAAGGAGGCAGTGAGACTCCCAAGTGCTGATTACCTGGTACCTGACACATCCTTTGTGTCACCTCTTCCCTTCAACAAGGTTTTCATTGTGATCTTATAGAAACAACACAATAAATCAAAACAAATCAGAAGTTATAGCTCATCTTCACCATATTGCAATGTCAATGAAAACTAAAGTGCTGCAGTGAAACAGCACTGCTGCATCTGAATGCAGCACTACAAAGCAAACAAATATCATCTTGGGGAAGGGTTTGGTGATGAATACTGTAATACTTGTCTGGCCTTTTCCTCTGACACTGGACAGCAGCAGTCCTAAAATGCATAAGAAAAGGGTAAATATCTTCCAGCCTCTAATAATTTGTACCTCAGGGATTTCCAGGTGCCTTTGTATTTCACAGAATCATAGAATCATGGAATCAGCTGGGTTGGAAAGGACCTCTGAGATCATCAAGTCCAACCCTTGATCCACTACCACCACAGTTGCTAGACCATGGCACTAAGGGCCACATCCAGTCTCATCTTAAAAACCTCCAGGGACGGAGAATCCACCACTTCTCTGGGCAGCCCATTCCAATGGCTGATTACTCTCTCTGTAAAGAATTTCTTTCTAATATCTAACCTAAACCTCCCCTGGTGCAGCTTAAGGCCATGCCCTCTTGTCTTACTGATAGCTGCCTGGGAGAAGAGACCAACCCCCAGCTGGTTACAACCTCCTCTCAGGTAGTTGTAGAGAGCCATGAGGTCTCCCCTGAGCCTTCTCTTCTCAAGGCTAAACAACCCCAGCTCCCTCAGCCTCTCCTCATAGGACTTGTGTTCAAGTTCCTTCAGCAGCCTCATTGCCCTTCTCTGCACTTGCTCCAGCACCTCAATATCCTTCCTGAACTGAGGGGCCCAGAACTGGGCACAGTACTCCAGGTGAGGCCTCACCAGCGCTGAGTACAGGGGCAGAATCACTTCCTTGGTCCTGCTGGCCACACTGTTCCCAATACAGGCCAGGATGCCATTGGCCTTCTTGGCCACCTGGGCACACTGCTGGCTCATGTTCAGCTTCCTGTCAATCCAAACTCCCAGGTCCCTTTCTGCTTGGCTGCTCTCCAGCCACTCTGTGCCCAAATTGTAGGGCTGCAGGGGGTTGTTGTATTCATGGTTCTCAGTGGATTTCTTTACCTTTTAAAAAGGGAGCAAGGTAATACTGCAGCAACAGAATTACTGCACTTATGAGTTACACTGTTTGCTAAATCTGGGCTAGGTGAACATGAGTATCTCCTTTGAGAATTTGCAGCTGCGTCTACTTTCTAGGTCTTAAGCAGCTAATTCAATGTGAATTCCTTCTTTACGACAAAGAAGAAAAAGAAAAAAAAAAAAAAAGGAAAAGAAAATGTAGAGCCCAGCTTACACCCAGCACTCTGTGTCCCTACTGTGGCCATATGCAACTACAGTTCAAGAAAACAATTTTGTATAATCTTCTGTTTGATCTGAATGCACTTCTTTCATGTAACTGGAAAGTTTCATTACCGTTGGACCAAAAAAATAATGTTTCCTTTTGGCAGTGTTGTAGTCTGTACAAAACACATCAACATGCAGTTAAAGCACTCTGCAGTTCAGTTATGCCCAGTGAAGGATGCCAGATGGGGACTAGAACATGTTTCTTAATTTTCCTGTCTTGGGCAAGAGTTGGAAAGCAAATGATACAGAGCAACCACAGAGCATTAATAAAAGCTTCCATTAACTGAGGTGGGGCATCCTGGGTCAGCCCACAGACACTGCGGCTGAGGAAGAAGGCAATACAGTTGACAGCAGTAATTTCAGCAATTAGTCTGTTGCTGGAACAATTAATAGAGACAGATAGGAAATATTTGCATAGTAAAATTAAGCAAATTAAAGCTTTAGGAAACTTTGTTGAGATGGCTGAATAATGGGAGTGTTTATTTTGCCCTTCAAAGCTGCCAAGGACTCCTACCAGAGCAAAGACTGGCCTCTGGGAAGAGCCAAAAGGCAGAGCTGGGCATGGTGCAGCATGGAATGGAGCTGGTAGGGGCACTGCCTGGGTGCCACTGGTGGTACCAGGTATGTACAGCACACGGGATCCCCATCCCTGGCACACAGTGTCTGCTGTGCCCAACTGCCTCATACTCAATATGTTTTCTTAATGGTTGACCAGTTGCTTTTTGAATCCAATTGACTGGCTCCCTGTTTACTTTTAGCCAGGAAGTAATCCAATGTGAAAATATACAAGTTTACATATACACATATCTACCTCTCCTTCAATAGATTATTACATATAAAGTTATGTACAAAACTGTAAAAATAGGTGTAAATAAATATTTTATTTATAGATACATGGTTGCATATAAAATATATTTGCATATTTTTATATAAGACCTATATTTGAACATATTAAAACTAAATATCTATCTTCAAATGTGTAAGTGAGTAATAAAAAACAACTTCCTTAATAACAGCAAATTAATGATTGGTTAAATTTTAACGTGAATAAAAACTAATTAAACAAAATCAAAAGGTACCTGGAGAATCCCTCACATCTATGGAGTGAGAGAAATGTCAGATGCAGGGGTAGTGATGGACAAGAACATGATGAAAAATGATGTGAGTCTACAGACTTGTCCCAGGGGGCTGCCAAGGGTCCCTATGCAACTCCTGGCCAAGGCAGAGCAGAACTCAGCACTGAGAGGCCCTGGCTGATCCCTCCCTCACAGGATCTTGTGGTGCTCCTGGGGCAACCTCAGAGCTCTGCTTGGGACTGTCCAGCACATTTTGACATAGCCTGTCAAAATGGAAATGCAGAACAAAATGACAGCAGCAGATAAAGGTGTATGGGGATATCAGGAAAATTCCCAACAGGATCACCAGAAAAGACTGAGTGAACCTGAGGAACTGTCTGATGGTTCCATCATCAGAAACAGGAACTTTCAGAGAAGTTTCAGATGGAGGGCAGGTGATGGGAACCTTTTATGCATAGCTGGGGAGAGCTTACAGCACTTGTGAGACCTTATGGGGTTCAGGTCTTTGCCCAATGTTCACCTTGCAGAGAAATTCAAAACTCTGGGTCAAACTGACAGAAGAGGTAGAAAAAGGTGTCTCACAGCAGGCACCTGGTAGGCAGGAGTCATTAGAGTGGTTGGTGAAGGTCATTGTGGGGCTTCAGAGGTCAGAGTGCCTCCCCAGCCAGTCTTTGTCTGCCCCACAGAATGTCCTGTTTCTGCTGAAACCTGTGCTGGGGAGGACCCAGGAGCAACCATTTTTGAACCTTCCCCACAGGTACCAGGTTCTTCTTAAGAGATGGTTTTGGATATGTCTTATTGTACCCTTTGCAAGTTGATTGTGATTAATCTTTCCACCTTGTCCCACTGCTGTGAATCATTAACATTTAGTCAGTCTCTGCTTCATACCTGTTTGTGCAGAGAAATTGCAAGTAGATGTGTGTTAGGATATTGATGACCTGCTACTGGAGGCCTCAGCAACTTGTGTAATTTTCACAGTCCCTCTCCTGCTGGTATTTTGCATCCATTCTCTCCTCACTCACATTGATATAAAAATTTTTCCTACAGTTCTCCAGATCCCTAGAAGATTCCTAGACTTCTACTTTCTAATACTTCAATATCTGCTGATGAAAAAATTGCAGCTACTTCCAACAATTTGTAAGTTTTCTTCTCAAAAATCACTAGACCTGTGGTGTTGCCCCTCAAAATACAGCAGTATACTATGGCAAACTTTCCATTTTTCTGGTGCAGAATTGCAAATTAATACTGCAATTAATTTCCTTCTATACAATCATTTTGTCTATAAATGTCCATAAGTTCTGTCTTCATAAATATCTGTTTTATTGAATTCTCATAATCTTTATGCTGTGCTATCCTCTTTCTCACTGTACATTACTCACCTTACATTATCCCTTCTTATCAAAGAAAAACTGGAAAAAAAGCTTTGAAAGGAAGAGAAAGAGACATTTGCCTTTGACAGAACAAACAGAAAGATATCTGTTGAGAAATGGAAAAAAATATTTCTTTCACTTTTAAGTAATATTCTAAATAATCTTTCCCTGAATTACAATGCTCTTTCAACAACTCTCCTGCTGTGTATTATCAAGGGCTACCTCACTGACTAATAAGAAATTTATTAATATAATAAAGATGTCATTTGACATCAGATGTAGATGTTGATCCAGGTTCAAATATCACATTTATAGTTGGAAGCCGCAACTGACTCTCTCCTGACATTAGCAGTATAGTATTCAATGCCAGATCGGTAATATGAAATTCAGTTCCAGAAATCTGTTTTTATGAAAGTCAAGGAAAAGTGAGGTAGGCAAGAATGAGGCAGACATTTTTAAAGAGTTCATATTAGTAGGAGGAAACTTACTTTCTGCACAATCATAAAAATCTATGCTATGATACACATATATTATTATAAATTTTATGTAGGTATAAATAACAAAATATATATTAATGCATATTTATACACTTTTTACATATATTTATACAGGCAAAGGTGAATAAATATATATGTCTAAAGCAACGTTCCTTTAGATTGGCAAATTCCCAATGCAAAACTCTTCTGTTGCCACCCTTTTTCTTCCCTTGTCACAGTTCTAGGAATTCCTTCAAGTCTTCTCAGTTTCTTGCTTTGCATCTACTGCACAGATGTCTTTATGCCATTTAAAGACTAGAGAAGGTATATCACACATCCCCGTACGCATAAACTTTATATTTTTCCGCTAGAAGGGAGCAAATCTTATTTCTCACACTCAGAACGATCATCTGGAAATCCTCTAAATGCAGATTCCTCAAGTGGCCAGACCACATACAAGATGACTTCTCTTAATTGAGAAACACCTTTGACTTTTTAAGAAACCAAGTTTAGAGTCTCCTGCCTATCACAGCCCTTGATGGTGGTATTAAGAAGTCATTTACATTGTCTGCAACTTAGTTCTTACTTTATAAATTGAGGACATAGCTTTCCCATGAACATGAAGATTTTCAGCTTCAGAGGACTGGGCTGTCTTACTAGGGGCTATAAAACACCCTATAGAACAAAAGTTAATAATCAATTGGGATTTCTAGGTGCTGCAATAAAGAAGAATAGCAGTACATTGTACTCAGGGTTCAAATTGTATAAAAGAGAAGAGTTATAGCCCAATCTCTCTGCTGTAGCAGTTCACATCTATCTATGCTCTGAAAGCAGAGAAAACTATGAATCTTTGTCTAAAGTGAGCAAAGTCACCTAGGTTTGCTTTGTTCTAAAAGAAAAATAAACCCCAAACAGATGAGGACACACTGATAATTAGTTAGCAGAACTCAATTTCTGTAGAAAACACAAAGGTGGTAACATTTTTCTTGCACTAGTGCTCAGAAGTAGTGTTGGTGAGTTGTGTAGTAATGTGCTTCAGAATACCTAAAGATCAAGATGGGCTACAAGAGAGAACTGCCACAATGGGGAAACAACAAGAACTGGGAAACAGGAAGAGGGAGTAAGTCCTGTCCTTATGAAGACAACATGTTAGTTTCCTGAAGTTCACATTCTAGTTTAGACACAGTTTGTGGTGTCTCTACATAGAGCCTCCCACAGGCTGAACTTTGGGGCAGGTTTACCCCACCCTCGCATCGTTTGACTCTCTTCATTACCAAGAATATACAACTTCCTCAAGGCAGCTGTGGCTTCAAACTGAAATGATACGAGGTGTTGACTGTCCCTGACATAAACTGGAATACAGAATTTCTGTGACTTGAAAGACTGGGTTCTGCTTACCTTTTAAACCTTCTGTAATTGGGGCTAGCATTAGATAATGAAGTTATCCAGACCGAGGAATGTTTTTTTGGAATAGGAAGAACAAGAGCTGCTGGGGATCAGCTCTGAATGTGCTATTGATTTCTTTCCTACTGTTACCATGAATGACAAATTCTCATTTAGTTGTAAATCAGAGCTTTTCCAGCAAAGTGCAACAGCACCACCACAATGCTTCCAGCATGAGGTGAGGGTGTGTTCTGGTTGGGACTGCTTTTGGTCAACCACAGCAGTGAAGTGATACAGAGCTTTGTACTTTTCAGCCTTACCTTGACTAAATCCCAGGATTTGCAGCCAGTAATATTAATCATGTCTTTACATATATCACCATCAGTGTGGAGCAAAGCCACAGCTGAGTAGCATTTGTCTACAGTGGCACGTGGCAGTCTTCCATGCCAGGCTTCTCACTTGGCAGCTTCGGGTGGCATTGAACAGGCTGTGCTTTCTTGGGAATTCCCAGGAGGCAGCAAAGCAAAGGATAGTCAAGCCATGGGCTCTCAAGTTTAATCTGCTCCTGTTATCAAGCATTCTGGAGTATTTAAAATTTGAAGTGCTCTTTTGGGAAATTTGGGACAGGATGGGTTTGTGTTTCCTCTAAATAGTCGTTCTGTGACTTGCACTACTTTTTCAGCCTTTCAGCAAATGAAGGTATGGTTGTCCAGAGTTTTGGAGAACAATGGTTTTATAATTTCAAGGGAATATGTTGAAACAGGAAATACAAAGAGTCTTTTACTGTTCCAGTACATTTCAAAATCACAAACATAATGTGCTTTTAAGTCAGAGCTCTGCATCAAATTTTTATGATGGCTGAACTATACTTCTTGAGTTTTAGCATAATTTTTCCTGAAACTTCATCTTAATATAGACTGTGATGCTTTTACCAGTGTAATTATACTAGACTGCTTAAAAAAACCCATTCATCTTGTCCAATTACCTGTGCCAGATCAAAGAAAGGCAATAACTAACCAGATGTTGCTGCATATGTGTCTGTTTGTGAATCTGTTTACTTTAGACTGCTTTAAGGAAACACCAAGTAAAATAGTGTTATTGTAGAAATAGGAAATTGTGAATAATGCAGCATTTTATTTTTAAGAGATTTAAATAAATAACTGAGCAAATCTACTTTAAAAATATGAAGTCTTGCCCAAACAAGTTATTTCTTACTTTCGTGTGCTTGCAAAAAAAAAGCACATCAAAATTTATTCTCTGTACTCTTTCTACTTGTTTACTCAGCTATAATATTATGTTAGTGTTTAATAGCATGCATAGCTATGAAAGTATTTCCAATTCCCATTTGAATGTGTTAAAGAAATCTAAAGATTACAGTACAGTGCCCTGGACCTCACTGTGCTTTAAAAAGAAAGAGTAAAAGGGATTTAAATTTTACAGAGGAAATGATTCAGTAATCCCATTTTGTTGTATTTAAATTACAGATTAAAATACATTACAGTTAAAATCTAGCAGTTTCAATAAATGTAAAGTATATGAAAGTCTGTACACATGAATAGGAAGACACCTTACCTCCTTTGACCCTGCAATTCTGACAGAATTCAGGATCTCAGGGAATATTTCATGAGGATGAAAAAATTATTATCAGAAGTAGCTGCTATTGAATGAAACCCTGTCTGTTTACAGAAATTCTGGACAAAACACTCTTTATGCCAACACAACAGGAACAAAACCAAGAAGCCTCTTCTTTCCATGTGGTTGTTCACTCTCTCCATGCCAGAAGTGCCTATACAGCAGTATCATAGCTTTTCAGATTTGTTGTGTTTTGGGTTTATAATTTTCCCATTGTCTTTGTGCCTCTGCCTCTAACAGAAACACACAGCCATGATCTAATCAGCACACTCTCTCCATGAACCATGTGGACACTTAATTACCCACCTTCTTCAGACTGAATTAAAATTGTTTCAGCAAAACAATAGTTTAGTATTCCTGTGTAAATTGTGCCACTTTTTTTTTTTTTCTTTACAGTTCTGGGAGTTTTTAGTGAATCAGCCCCTGAGATTTTGCTCTTTCTGGAAGCCCCATCTTCAGAGCTAAAGGAAAAGTCTTTACAGTTGTGTCTCAGTCTGAGGAGACTGGAATGTTTGCTAAAGAGGATGAGTTATAAGATAGACCAAACTCCTCTCTCTCAGCAACTGTAAATTCAAAATCAAAGGGCTTTAACCGAGGAAAAAGCTAATGACCTCCCTTCCCCTCACTCACTCTGTTTTTCCTTGGAGTGGAGCAGGGGAAGAAAAATTCTCCTGAATTTCTAACCTGTAACAAGTTGTCACCATACTGCCAGTGAACCTCAACACCTTCTTATCATAGGATGCAGGTTTTGTTCTACCCAACAAGCTGGGACTGTACCTGTCTCGTTGACATCTGTACCCTTCAAAGTATGCCTGAAATCTGAACAACACTTTGGAAGTGTCTTTTATTCTCCCAAGAAACGAAGAATTGGACAATTTCCTTCCTAGTGTGGGTTTCTAAGGTCATTGCTTGAAATAAAGAGGAATTACTCCAAGTTGGTATCAGAAGAATTCAAGACAATGTCTGCAATTAGGAATCTTATGTTGTTTACTTAACTCTTATTTCAGGGAGTCTGGAGGTCCATCACTCTTTTTTTTTTCCCTATGTAATTTTAAGTTTCAAGGAAATAAATAAAAATTGTTCTTTCTAGGCAAAACTGGGTTATGCATTTAAATTTAATTTTCTTCTGATGCAGCTCTTCAGAACTGGGCAGGGGATGGATTTGGGAAATTATGGAGTTTCAGGTTAATCTTCAGTGTTTGTCTTGCTGCAACAGGATCACCTGGAGTTGCTTCCTTTGAATTAAAAGTCCTTGTTTGAAATGCATGGGATCTGTCAGCAAAAATTTACAGTATGAAATGATTGTGTAAATGGGATGTCATGTCCTACAGGTAAAATGGGATGTAACTGCTACAAGATGTACTATGTAATGCCCACAGTTGCACTCTAGCAAGGAGAAACTCTTGAATTCTACCCTCAAAAGCCTGAAAGTATAACAATATTTTTTTCTATGAGAATGGTTTGGCAGCTTGAACAACTGGAAAAATATATTTAAGGAACCTCCTTGGAAAATTTTTTTTCCCCATTACATCAAAGAGTGGCTTTACTTAGAAAGAGTCTGCAGTGCAGAAGAATGTGGGAGGAATTGAAGTATGAAAAAAAATTCCCCACTAGAAAAGAATGGATGGACAGAATTGATCAGAATGTTACAGGAGTTTTGTTTTGCTCATAGATTTGTTTTGATTTGTTTCAGTGGTGTTGATTTGTCAAAACTGAAACTTTTACAAATTTGTGGAAAGTTTAGGCACTGGTGCATTTTGCTCTTAAAATTTAACTGAATTAATTATCTCAGCAGTACCTCAAAGATGACAAAAATTGCATTTTAAGATCTGAAAGGTAGATTTATTTTCTAACTGTAAAAAAAAAAATCTAAATTATCAAAACTAATATTTAGTAACCAATATAGTGTTTTAATTGTTCTGCAGTTAATTCTCCTTGAGGGTTTGGCTATTACAAATGTACGCAATTGTTAATTTTCATACCTTTTTGCCATAATTATTTTCTAACATCTTGAAATTTTTCATCAATTGGAGAGCTATTTCACACTCACATCTGCTAATTAACTCAGTTATTCTTACTCTTTGGAAATGAATGATTGTCTCATAGATCCCCACTGCATTATGTGTACCAGAGACAGTCAACTAATCCTATAAACGTAAAAAAAAGCAAAAAGCATTAGAAGATAATAAAATTAATATATCATTTTTTTTAATAAAAAAACCCTTGTGCTTTACTTTTATGCATTCTCATTCTCTGTTGTGTTGCATATGTACATACTGCTGATATCAGACAAAATACTGTGCTTTAGCAAAGCTAATTGCCTGTTTCCAAGAGGGATGTTGGGGTTTCTGAAATTAATTTCCATTTTCTAAAACACAAACCTACTGCCAAAACTGAAACAGTTCTAGGTACAAATAATATTTAAACCTATTATTTTTTGTTATCCTATTATTGTTAATCTGTGCTCCAGTGTTAATCTATATTCCAGTCTGTGTTGGAATTTACATGTCTACAGTCCTGTTGCAAAAAGCAAGCTCTACTAATGAGCGCAGAAATGTTCCCTATTTGAAATATAATGTATGTTAAAAAATACAATGCCAGAATCATGCTAAGTGCTCATGTTCCACCACTTCTTAACTGTTGTGAGTCACTTTGGAGTGGTTCATTGCAGAAATATATGTGTAATTTTCAGTAGTTGGAAATACCACTGCCATGTTACATAAATTAAAAATATTTCAGAATCCAGATCTGAATAGGATATGCTGGCTTCTCATAGATTTACTGGTAGAATTTATGTTTTCCTGTAAAGTATATTGGAGTAATCAAGGAAGAGCTCTAAAAGTATTATGTATTCTCTATCCAAAACTGTGTAAAGGAAGTACTAGTGCAGCACAATAAAAAAAGCCTTAAATCACAGGGCAGCAATGTAAAAGTTGCTTATGTTAACATTGTATCCTTATATAGGTGTTTTGCAGATAGTTTCCAATTATGTCATGGAACTAATAAAACATACTATTTCTATATTTATCTTGTGGTAATGGAAATTCTTCATCAGGGTTTTATGCTGATTAAATTTAGCTATTTTTCTAAAGTACTTTTTCATGGGAAAGTTTAGTCTTTTTGCCAACAAAGCTTATATTTTGAAGAGAACATACTGAGTAAAACTTTTAGTGAGAAGTTTTTTCCCAATTATTTATTCTAAGAATGTGCAGCTGGTTGTTTGTTTTTTTTTTTTTGTTTTTTTTTTTAATTTTCTGATTATTACTTGTTACAAATAAAAAATGGAAGTAAAGTAACCATGTAATTATGAGAATTCATTTGGTGGAGCCAAAGTATATTCCTGTAAAATTGTTCTTCATGGTATAGCATCTTTTCATCTATTTCTATGCTTTAAAATTTTGTGTTATTTTCCTAATTATTAGAAGTATTTTCTCATAAAGAGGAAAAAATATTAGATAATAAAAAACCTTAGAGACAAAATATGTCCACACACTCTTAAAGGCACATACCTGCTTAGTCTCTTCAGCACCTATAGAACAAGTGATGTATATTACCTTAACTGTTCATATTCATAGGCTTAAGTATTTTCAGGACTGGGTTATGCTCTAGTAAATGACATGAGTCTTTAAATACTTGGGGTTTGTTGTTCTTTAAATTTGATACGTAATGTCCATAAATATAGCTCTCATGTTTCTCTAATGTGTTATGGCACAGAGTTGTACCAGAACGTCTTTTTACATTCTTCATCTTGTAATTCATATTAAACTGCACTGAATAATGCAAACATATAGACTTCTATTGCAAACTGACTAAAAGTCTATCAAAACCTGCACTGTCTGATGTAATCAAAATTTCCTTGCTAAATCTGGTTCTCTCTCAAAGCTATTTATACATTTGCTAATGCCTCACTTTGTGTTACACTAGATAAGTCACTTCGCATTATGCTTGTGCAGTGCAATATGTCATAAATGGTGTAAGCAGGTGTGACATAGTGGAAAGCAGTGACTGGAACATGATATTCTAAAATGTTATGCCAAAACACTGTGCAATAAAATTCCTAACGTTATTTTTCTTCAATATATATATATATTTAATATACAGTACTTAATGGCATCTGCTGAAAATTAATGAAGAAGCCCTCCTTTTGATGGCTGATATGAAGATTGCCAGATACAAGGAATATTTCAAGTCTGGTTTACAAGGTGAAAGCTGTTAAAATGTGTGAGTTCATGTATGATGTATTAGTCTTGTTATTTTTACTACCATAGGCCTGTTAGTAAATGTGTTGGATCTTACACTGGTTTACCTTATTTCACACCACAGACTGGAAGACATACATCTGTATAACCCCTTGTCTACTGGTGTAACAGGATTTCTCCTTACACGTATAATAACTCTTAAAGCAACAAAATTTCCTATTACAGACAAGTTTAATTTGAATGTGATCTTTTGTGTATATGTCATGTGTTACATGACAATGAAGCCCTCATAGATTTCTCTCCATAGACATGTGCACTGTCACAGAATTGTAGATGTGACAACTGTAGGTGTAAGATTTCCTCTTATTGTAATTAATTTAACTGAAATTAATTCATCTGAAAAAAAATAATTCTGGAACTCATGGTATGGCCTGAAGCAATGTAATTCCCCACACTAATGGTAGTGGGGCACCTCAAACTCAGCAGGGAGATGCCCACATCAAATATACGTCTCTGGTCCTTGACTCCCTGACCTTCCCTCATAGCTTGCCATGGGTAGAATCCCACACTGGTGTGTCTGTGTCCTTTGTGAACAGGGTGGTTTTCACTAGGATTGAAGTTATTAGGTAAGGACCATTCTGGTTTTAATAATAATAATTTTAAAACACTATTAATTCAGATAACATTCAAAATAAAGACCTCTATTTTTACAAACTATTTCTAGATGAAAGGGTTTCCGTGGTTTTATAAAATGCATTAATATTGCTTTAAACATTGGTTTGTATTGAATGGGACCATAAAAGAGGTTTTATAAGGGAGCTGTGCACTGTTTTGTGAAATGCAGTTCTTCATATCTTAAAACTGAAAGATTTGGAGAAAATTTGTTAGAATGGAGAAACAACTATTTCATGTGGAAGGTGTTATTTACTGATCAGAGACTAGGACTGAGAGTTTAAATTATTTTTGGCTTAGCTGATACTAGATATGTAATTAGATCAATTGAGTAATACAATGTGATAGAAAAATGTGTGAAAAATGAAAGGGCATATCATTGTATCAATAAAAGAAACTTTAAATTATGAATTATTCACCTGACTACTGTTGTCTGATGACACTGATTATAACAATCAGTTCAGACCACGACAAATACCTTTCTCTTGCTTAGATGTGAAAGGCTTTACATTGTTTTTAAAAAGATCTCGATGGGAATTTTTTAGAATAAATACTTTTAGTACACACAGATTTTAGTATCCAGTTGCAAAGGTATCCGATTTTTTTTCTCTCAGAAATGTTAGAACATCAGGAAATTTTAATGAGGCATAGGATTAAGAGTTGCTTAAAATAAGATGATATCATGCAACAATCCAGTAGTTCTCTTTGTACGACATTTTCCCGCAACAAACATTTTAGCCCTCTGGAGTGAGGGAAAGGAACAGAAAGGGAGAGAGAAAAAAAAGATATGTTGCTGCCTGTAAGAAACTGTTAATACAGATAAAACATCATTAAACAGGCTACATGAAATGTGCAATGCTATGCAGATAAAATAGCTGCTATATTTATCAGCATTCTCTAGTGTTTTAAGACTTCTTAACTAAAGCGCTGCTTGTAAAAGATGCAAGACTGACAGCATAAGAATATGAAGTCCTTTGTCTGTCTCCTGGAAAAGTACTGAGTAGGCAGCAAAGTCCTGGTTTTCTTTTTCTTTAAAATTATTTGTCATTTGTGTCACTGTTGAACTTACTGCGTGGTTTGGCTTTGATTGACAACAATAATTCATAGACTCTATGCCTCTCTGCACTGTAGTCCCATTATATATCAAATGAGCAAGGAAGGCAACATTAAAAAATAAGAAATGTCTGGTTTCTGTAGCTATTTTGTATCTTCCAATGCTGGACCAGAAAAAGAACCTGATGTTCTGGGGAATGCACTGAACAAGCAATAGGTTCCCCAGCGCATGGGCAGTGAGAGAAGCTGGCACTTGAGTGTGATAAAGGGCTGTGGACAGGGATCCTGGGGCTGGGATCTATGGACAGCAGCATGGCAGGCAGGAAGGCTGCTGGAGGTCTGGAAGCCAGCGGAATGCTTACCAAAATACAGTGGAAGTGCTGGCAGTAAAGTAGTTAGAGATGCCATTCAGTCCTTGGAGGCAATCCAGATACTTCCTCAGGGTGCTACTGCACCCACAGTTCTGTCATGTGGATGTTTTTCTCCAAGGAAATGCAATGAAGCTGCAAAGGGATCCCATAGACCAGTAGAGAGATGATAACAGTTCCTGTTGCCTATGCCAAAAGTTTAATAGGCATCTTAAATGTTTCTACGATAGCTGCTGATCTCCTGCCAGCTGGTGCATAGAGTGCAGTGTGTGCCAGTTGGGCTGGGTGCAACAGACAGTTACATCCCAGCATATATATATTTCTTACCCATTTCATGGTGTTTTGCCTCAATTGCCAACATTTTTTGGAGAACATGATTCATCTGCCAGCATTCCTGCTCCTTTGTGTGGTGCGAAGAAAAGATTCACACTTTTGGTAATATTCTAATTTCCCACTCCAGAAGCCCATTCTTGTCACTAGGGATGCCCTAAAGGTTAAAAGTAGTTGTGAGGAGTTGATGAGATTTTGTTTCAAACCTGAAGAGGAGAATGCCAAATTGGGAAAAAGGGGAGTCAAAATAATTGAGATGTGGGTTAGCCATGCCAGAAGTGATGGGCTGCAGTAGTCAACCAAACCCTATAGATACTTAGAGTGAAGCAGATGGCAAATTTCAATACATTCTGCATTATGAGGAATGTGCTTTTTTTAATGAGTTGCTAAAATCTGCAATGAAAATCACAATAAGCAAATAAATCATCTGCCTGGATTGTCTGTCACCGTAGCAGTAGGAATTACTTGGCTGCACACTGAAGCAGTGCAGTAGTTGTTGCAAACTGTTGACAGTTTTTGTAAGAGTTCAGAATGGACCACGTCTTAAAAGTTCAACTAAGCTTGAATGAAATCCCAAGATGTAAACTATACTTAGGCAGAATTTTCTTGCCTGAGGGACTCCTCAGCTTCAACATGTTGATTGCTCGTGCAGCCTCTGACACTGTTCCATCTGCACCATCTGTTGTCGTCCAGTTAACACTGGAGGAGGTTACAGCTGCACTGTAGTCCACCAAAAGTGCTTTCCTAACCTGATTGTAAGACTATTCATAGAGCTACATGCAGCAGAATGGTTCTACTGTATTATGAGAAACAGAAAGGCAATTCTTCCCTCTTTTTTTTTTCTTTTTTTTTTCAAATGTAGTTGCTCCCTGAACCTCTCTGCCTGTCAGGTGAAGATCATGACATGGTCTGAATGTATAAAGCTTTTTTTTATTGCTGGGAGCAATATTAGCTGAGGTGGTAACCATTCCTTCTTTTCAGTTAGGAGCTTAAGCTCTCTGATTCTTCAACAAAACCAGCATAATTCTCTAGCACTCTGTGTCTATTTCTTGCGAAGAAATAGAGAGGGAAAGTCTTATTGGTTTCTCCTTTTTAATGTTCCATTCAGAATAGGACTCAAGAGAGGTGATTCAGATTCAGGGCTAAATTTATTTGAAGGCAGAGCCAAGACAGTGGTACCCTGCCCCTCTCTGTCTGGTCTGGGTTGTGGTCTGCTCTCTCTATCACTGATGACCCACTTCTGTAGGACCTACTTCCTCAGGACACTGAGTTAGCCTGTGAGAAGATTGTCCAAACCCAGTGCAAAAAATAAACTCTAGAAGTTCAGGGTGGACTGCATGCTGAGGCTGTTTAACCCCCTGACACAGAGACAACCTTGACTTTAAAAATATTACTTCTGTTTTCTTATAATAATCCCTAAAACCTTTGGATCCTCAGCTCTGTACCAAAGTGTTTGAACACTTGCTGAGTGTTGGTAAATTCATTATACAACCACAGTCATGCAACCCATCCAACCAGTGTTATACCCATCCACTGCAGAAACATTGGGAGGGGTGCATTTCAAACCAATATCCTGCAAGCATCTGGTAATATTTCAATATTATTATGTGTTCAAATGGTCTTTACACAGCAAATCCTATATGCTTTGGCAATACTCTGCACTTCTGTAAACTCTCTGACATTATAAGATATACATCCAGCACGCTTTTCTGAACCCGCAGACGGTGCCTCATCTCCAACCTCTTCCCTCACTTAGAGGCAATATCATTTCCAACTGATAGTTTCCATTTCAGGTGCCAAAAGGAAAAAAACGAAACCAAAACAAAAAAACCCCTTTGGTTTTGTCTCCCACATATGTCCTAACCTGCTTTTAAAGGCTCCGAAGGGGTTGAAGGGATGAGTGACGAGGGAAAAAAGAGTTAATTGAAGTATGGAGTTTTTAAGCCAAATTTTGATTTTACAACAAAGCCACTGGTTTAGTTGAAAGCATAAAAGCATATTTGAGTCCCTTTTTAATGTCATTGCAAAAAATTATCTCCAGAAAGAAAAAACAGCTTTTAGTTACTCCAGACTGTCATGGGTGTGATTATAATGAATTAGAAAATATGTGAGAAAGGAAATATTTCTTTTATCCAAAAACTCACCTTGAAGAAATTTAATGAGTGAGTGAGTGAAGGTTCTTGAAAAGGTGCATTCAGGACTTTTGCATGAGTCTGCAGTCTTGGGAGCAGATAGCTGAAAGGGAGTAATCACAGATATGAGCACATATTCAGAATAACTTCATGATGCCAAAAGTTTAAGAGAGATTAGAATCTTTAGCTTCGAAGCAGAAACCAACATTTTGCTGAGGAGTTTTGGATCAGACCATATAGACTTATACCTTAATAAAAACCCACATATGTTATCTAACTCTTTAGGAGGAGGTATAGATATGTGATAAAACCAGAGCTACAGTATTACAGGCTGCTAAGTGCATTCCCTGGATCTGGAGGAGTTTAGTTCACAGAAAAAGGCTTTGCATTCCAAGTAAATGAGATCTTGCAGTTCTGTAGGGAATAGCTTTAATTGAAAAGTCACATTCCTTGACTCCCATGTAAATAAATCAAGGTACTTGAATTTGGTCATAGCCTTTGTCTAGCCTGAGGTCAACAGCAGTCCAGGTTAGAAATAGCACAGTGGAGTCCACCTTCATGTTAATATAGTCTGAAACACCATAGGTAACACAGGGGTGTCTCAAACTGGGATAGGGATTGTGCTTCATGCCAAACTGATCTGGTTTAAAATACCTGTGTGGTTATGGTTGCTTGAAACATGAGGTAATGCCCTATATCAAATGAAGTCATGGAAGCCATAGGAGATCGCTGTGGTATAGCCAAGTGTTTTAAGAACAGGTAAAGTGGACCAAAAGAAGTGAACCACATTATCTATAGAACATAGTAATACAGTAAAAAATAAATGCAATGGTAATGCTGTATTTGGTTGGGAGCAAATTTTCAGTAGGATATAAATCAAACCAGATGCAAGCTAGAAGAAAATTCAACCTTCTTAGCTAAACTAAAAATGTGTTAAGGCAGCTCTTCTTATTTCTTAATGAATTGCATTTTAAAATGCAGTTACAAAAATATCACCTACCCCCAATGAAGGTAATGGTGATGTTTCAACTCTCCTCTGTATTCCCTCACTCAAAAAATCCATCCTGGAACTCTCCAATCACTAGAAAACCAGCGCTGATGTCTTTAAATTATCATTATACCATGAAAAAATATTATTATTTCCTGCTTGCAATGCTTGGGTTCCACAGTATGTTAGGTGATGTACAAAGGCAGCAAAATACGTTCCCAAGTTTAAGATAAGCAGCAAAGTAGGGAGTAGAATAGAATTTTTTTAATCATTTTCTGGAAACATGGAAGAAGATATCTAAAATCCCTCAGAACCTGTCTTTTATCATTACAGATGTTTTGCTGTTTGTTGTGTAGATGTGTCCTTGGTGATACCATGGGGAAATATATGACTTTACCATATCTCCAACCCCAAAATACCCTTAATACATTAGGGGAAATTAATAATAAAGTTACACTCTTGAGCTTCTGTATGACATTTATAAGAGTAAGTTAATCTACTGCATCAAACTAGTTTATATATTGGAAAATGTCATGCTTTTCATAGTTAGTTACATTTTGTCTTTGAGTCCTCACGCCTATATATCGACACTTAAGTGTTTTACTTAAGAGGTACTTACAGAAGTTTACATTACATTTCCTGAGAGCATAAATTATCCCACCAAATCATGAGTCATTTCACTTAGCTTTATAAAGTTTAGGCATGCAGCCTAAATCAGTGCTTCAATTTTCTTCTATAGCCAATGGGTAGAGGCTTATTCAAGCAAGACTCTCCACTTGGTATAGAGAGCATTTTATATGAACTTGCCCCTAACTCTCACATATCTAAATATTACTGTTACTAGTGCAATGGAAAAAATCCTGTGTTTGGCTGAATAGCAGGAAACCTTCTGCTATGACAGCTGCCACAGGGAACTCATTTAAATAGCAAATATTTCCCTTGAACATAAGAAACACACAACCTTCTGAGTTTTTGAAATCAGAAGTTATTTTTCTGAGGAACCTTCAGTAAGCAACATTTCCCCATTCATAAGCACTGAGTATGTGTGTGAAAGAACAAGAACTTTATTATGGAAATTAGAAAAACTACATCAGTGATAACTAAATGCACTCCATGGTAGCTTTGCCAGCAGCCCATAATCACAAAGCCTTTCCATTCTGGTGAACATGTAACAGGCAAGTACTCTTTAACTGTGTAACTTAATTCTTTTTTAGAGTTTGTCTATGCTAATACATAATTAGCATAGTTCACTGTAGGCACTGGATCCTGTGCCCTTACTGCCTGCATTGCATAGATGTTAGTTTGCTTTTGGGATTTTTTGACAGTAAACCAACCAGAACCACGAATATAACTTGCATGAATTCCATGTTAGGGTCCCCTGCACACCTAGAGGGGCTGAACCTTTACCCTCACCTGTCCTTAATGACAGAAAATTCTACATACTCCTGGACTTGCACTGCATCCGAATGCAGGGAAAAAAAAATCATTTAAGTGGCCTGCAACACAACTCAATCCATGTTCAAATTAAATTTCACTTGAAAAAAAAAGCTCTCAGAAAAAAAATTGAATCATTGTAGTTCAAGGCAACATGGTTACTCCTTAAATAAAGCTAGCCCTGAGCCAACTTGAAAGGGGCTGGTCCTGATCAGCAAAAGCATTTTGCACTCTTCATCAGTTTGCTTAGGGCTATGGTTAACTCCCTGGGTGGGATGCATTTAGCAGTAGGGATGCAACCTAGAGGATATTAAACCCTGCATGCAGTGTGTTGGTAGTGCATACCCAGTGTCCTGAGGTGCAGACAGACAGATCTGTCCTCAATTCTTTACACTCTGCTGTTACTTTTACTGTATGAATACATGAAAAGGCTGCAGAATTCAACAAGTGATGGTGTCCTTTTTCCACCAAAGGCTCATTTTGACAATCAAAATCCTCAGAAATGGACATCAGAAGCTTACAGAACTTTTAGGTGGAGGTGATAAACATGTACTGCTTCTCAAAATCAAAAAAAATTCTCTTTTTCTCTTATTTCAATTAGGTTGCCTAATCTGTTCTGAATATCACACCGTTTATGATAATTCCCAAAGTGTCTTGGAGATGATCAGGAAGAAAACTCTTCAAAACAAGCTCCCTTGGAAGTTATTCAAAGTCTCGCACTCATACTGGGATGTGGTAGAAAACACCTACTGTCTGGTGTCCTCCTAACTAAGAGGACCTATGGTGATGAAAACCTGATGAACAATGGGTTTTTTTCACTGAAAAATTCTGTCTCAGAAACACTGGGATGTTTTGGATAAAACATTTAATTTTAATTACATTTTCAACAGAATTTTAAATAGTATTTGTTTTTCTTTATTTTTGTTTCAGTAGAATCACAGAATGGTTTGGGCTGGAAGGGACCTTAAAGACCATTTAGTTCCAATCCGTCCTGCCATGGGCAGGGACACCTTCCACTAGATCAGGTTACTCAAAACTCTATCCAACCTGGCCTTGAACACTTCTAGGGATGGGACAGCCAACCTTCTCTAGACAACCTGCTTCACTGTCTCATCATCTTCTGAGTAAAGAATTTTTTTTCTTAAGTGAAGAAGGCTTTAAAATAAAGTTTCCATGGGAGAGGAACCTCACTCCATCCCACACTCATATCAGTTTGATGCCAGTGCCTATTTTTAGTTTGCTTTCTTTTAAACATTATATTTTAATTTCCCAGAAACTTCAATTATTTAAATTTTTTAAAGATTGATTTTAAACTCTATCACTGCATGCTATATTTACAGTGACAAAATTAACCATCTTGGCGTCAACAAAATAAGGCATTCTGATGAATTGTAGAATCCTCTAAAATGAAATGTTTTCAAATTCTTCTTTCTCATAAATTTAGAAGTGGATGTAGTCCACTGAGTTTTAGGAGAAATATGAAAATGTCAGACTCTTTCACTGGAAGAAAAGTTTTTAACAATGATCTTCATAGGCAGAGAAAGCAGTTTGGTATCTGTCCAAACACCAGTGGGAGTCCATTACCTTGCAGAGGGCACTGCATTGGGATGCCTTAGGCAGAAGAGAATTGAGTTGCCTTACTGAAATCAGGGTTGTCCAATATACCAGTGTCCCAGTGCACATTCTCGTCACTCACCATCTATCTGTAACCAGAAGGTTTAATATAGTGTCACTAAAGGATACAGCATCTTCTTTGGCAACTATCCAGTCAGGGAAGACTGAAGGGAGGTGAGGCTCATATATAAACTACGAGTAAAAAACTATACCTGTAACCATAGGAATAGGAAGCACTGTAGAAACATAATCAAAACAACTAACTGCTAGAGAATTTTTGGAGGATATTAATCTCCGTGCTGAGGTGCTGCATTATACTTGAAATTGTCCCTTAGGTGTTATAAGCCACATAGAACAGAAAAAGGGGTAGCCAGGGGGAAGCACTTTTGGGATGGGAGTTTGAGATACAGCGAGATGGAGGTTATATTTGAGGTTTCTTGCAGTTATAGGAACTGTCATGACTCACTTCTGAAGAAACTGAGGGGAACAGACAGCCTTATGTCCCCCAAGCACTGTGGCACGGAGACAACCCTCAGTGTGGCAGATAGGTACTCATTTGGGCAGGAGTAATGTCCTTGGGATCAAGGACAGTGCAACTGCAAGTCATTAAGTGTGTGCATAGACTGATGAGGCACCAGAAATGCTGCACTACATCTTCCCTTAACCAGTTTTAGGCAGAGAAGTTATTTCTCAGTTCCTGTGATAATTTGTTATATGTTGCTACTACGTGAGGGAAAATGTCTGCTTGGCTCCACCTCAGAGGAGATGGCATTTCTGGCAGGTGGTCCCTGTGGCATACCAAGTCTGATGGCTTGTAAAGTGCTCAGGAATCCCTTCAGGGGAGACAGCGGACATTTAAATGGAAAATAGTTATAATTTCTCCCATCTTTCCTGTTCTACCTTGTGCAAGCCTTTTGAAACAAAAGTAATTGTATAAATCTTTATTAAAATAACATCTAAGCTTCTTGTAAAATGTTTGTACTGCTGGTTGATGGCTTTAAGCAATAGAAAAAAAAAAGAGGTTCTATTTTCTCAAAAGAAAGTGCACTTGCTGCACAATTCTTATTGTCCCTGCCTGAAAGAATCCTACTAATCTTAAAATAAAGCACATTGGGGATCCATAAAACTTCAAAGTATGTAATATATTTCAGAAATACAGTTCATAAGATCTGTTTTTTTGAAAAGCAATATTTGTAAGCACAAGATCATTCTGCACATCACTCTTAACTCCCTCTAGCACTCACAACAAAATACAAGGGAAGAACCCAAAAATGTGTGCAAGTATCAGCCTAGGACTGAAGTCTGCCATGAATTCAGCAGCACAGAATTATTGCAATTCCTTTTCCTTCTATTCCTGTGGCTCAGTGATCCAATTTATGTAATCTATTTTAAGACTACTAGCAGAAGGAAGTTTTTCTTTTGGTTTTGGTGAAAATTCATAGCACAATATAGCAACAACTCTGTAGATACAAGCCATGGCTACGTTTTAAAAGTGTGTGAGCCATAAAGAAGACTGTCAATTTTGTCTGATAGTTATATCATGGGAAAGGGTTGGCTAATTAAAAACACTTTATTGTGAGCTTATTCTGTAGAAATATTCTTTCACTGTGCAGGGAGGCTTCTCCTGGGCTTTGAGGTCCACAGTAGATAAGGACCCTCTATAAGTACAAAGTCAGTTCTACTATGTTCATTTTTAAATAACACCCTGAGGATCATTTCTGCCTCATTTGCTGTACCACTGGAGAATGTGCTAAAAAGGTTCAGGAAGAGGCCAGTCCTTGCTTGAATTCAGTGTTTAAGGCTTTATTCTTTCCTGCTTTGGTCCTTTGAAATGTGACATGTTGTGGCATGGCCTGAGGAAGGCATAGCCTGCTCCCTTGGTGATCCTCTTTGTGAACCTGCTTGGGTGGAAACTGATGCTGAGAAAATTTTGCTTTCATGAGGAAGTTTAATAAAAGAAAGAGAGAGAATAGAGACCTCTAGCCAGAGCTGTCAAACTACACCTTTGAATTCTGCAGCAGGAACACTCTGGCAAGTGTAGGACTGCTATGACCCATCAAAGGAGGCTGCCCCTTCTGAAGAGCAGTAAGAGTACCTGAGTCTCCAGTGTCAGGACCACAGGCTGCCTTCATACCATGGCAGCTCATGCAATCTCTACACTGCAGAGCACTAAGAAGCAATTAGCAGTGTATGTTGTCCACTCAAGGATACAATCCTGTTGCTATTCAATTGCAGGACTCCTACTGAATCGAGTACTGAGTTTTGAATTGGAATGGAAATAACCATTACAGAAAAAGTAGTAATTTCTTCCTGGAAGTTTAATTGGCTCAGTCATAATTACAGTACATCTGTTGTTACTAGATTATTTGCTAACACACACTTGCCTGCAAACTCTCTGATAAAATAGGGACATGCTGGCATTTGTCTGAGATGTTGACGGAGAGACAATACGTGCAGGCTGAGGCATGAGGCATGAGGCATGAGGCATGAGGCATGCTTCTCTTCTAACTGTATCGTTGGTTTAACTCCCTGCTTTGTCATCAAGGACTGAGAAGAGGGTAGTTCAAAACCACAGGTTATTCAGCCTTATGGCTGCTCTGATTTAGAATGTTCTCTTAATGTTTTATTTCAGAAACAAAAGGAAATTTGTGCCATGGTGCTGAACTGGCCACTGTGTATAATTTTGTCCATTCAAAATGCTGATTTAATTCAAGACGTTATATGTGGAGTGCTAGCTGCTGAGTTTTATTCCTACATACATCATCCTAAAGCTTCTGCTCTGTGTTTAATTTGCAGTGAGTAGGCAGAATACTTTTTATTATTTACTCTAAGTCATAGATTTTTATTATCAGATGCCAAAGCATGGCTGGTTTGCTTCGTCCTTTACACAAACACTGAAACAATTCAACATGGAAATTCAATCAAAGCTCAGCTTCATCATGAAAACATCTCTAATATTACACCCTGCTTATATTCTTCAATTATTTTATTATATACCATAAATAGACAACCATCTACAGATCAGTTATAGTATTTTGGGAAACCCTTAGATATTCTGTATCTAATTCTGAATGCCTGTGACATAATATCCAACTTTGTATGTTAGGCTTTCAAAAGCAAACAGTGCTCAATTTGAGCAAAAAAAAATTGTTTGAGACAAAATGTCAAGTACCACAGATTTGTTGTAACTATTCCCTGCAACTCATTTCTTTATAGCACTTCCAGTCAGGAGCCTGAGGATGTCAATTTAGACTCAACAGAATGCTACAGGAGTGACTAGAAAATTGCAAACCTCCCATCAATCTGCTGTGCTTACTTTCCCACTGAAACCAGATTCTGCATATGCTCATAACTTAAAATTGACCTGGAAATGGTAAAATACTACAAGCCCAGTGATGAATACATTCCCAGGTGTGTTCAGATAATCTGAACATTTATGTTTACAAAGCGGTCACCAGCATTGTTTAACAAAATATAAATCAGTGTTGCCTTTCCCCTTGATGCCTGTAAAAAGACAAAGCATGTTTCATATGATCACCATAATCACAAGTTTATTACTTATGAAAAATAAATGCTTGGCCTATGCTTGACACTGATCCTTTTCCAAGGTGATAAGGGGTAAAGCTACTTAAGGGATTGATCTGCTAGACAGAAAATCAGCTCTTGCCTGCACGCCAGGAGAAGTTCTGTTAGCAAAACTCTGCACATCCTAGCTAGAGGCAGTGACTCAGAATTAAAGCTGCATAAATAATAGAGGATTCATTGTGGGATAAACCAGAATGTTTTGCTTGACTTCAGAATAAATGATGAAATGCCTCATTTGTGGATTATTTAACCTTTAACATAAAGACTTTTTTAATAATTGTTGTTAATTTAAAATTGAACAATGATGGTTTTTTTAAAAAAAGTTAATTTCATAGATGTAAAAATACCTCTTACAATAAAGTTCATTTTAACCTTTTCATTTTCTGTTGTTTAAATAGAATCTGTCTACTGAAGTATTCAAAGTAGTGTTTCTGCTGAAGGCATTATTTGGTGGAGAAAAAAATATTGTTATCTACTCTTTGATTCATTGCTGGCAAAAAGCTTACACTGGCAAAGAGGTAAAGAAGATCACAGTGGGGTTTTTAATTCTACTTAGCTTTGATCTGAGCTTACTTGAACTGGCCCAGCTCACCTAGGTTATGACTGGGTGGCACAGAGAAGGTGCCTGAGCTTGTCCTGCCCCTCGGAGCTGTGGCTGTATCACTGTTACCAGACGTTTTCATGGAGCACCATCACTGACTGCTGTTGGCAGGGCTGTGACTGAGGCCAACACAGACAATTCACATGGGAGCTGAAGAATGGTTGATAACTTGGGTCAGAGGATCAATATTTTAAGCCCAACTATATAAGCACTTCTGATTAAATCTAACTGTAAAAGAACTGTACCCAGTAATAATCTTTTCTATCTGTAGAACTGGCTGGTGGCATCACACCTGTTTGTACCTGTGTAAATTAATTTCTGTCCTGAGTGATGGTTTATACAGCTGCAGTTGAAACAATAGCAAAAAATGGTGTCAGAACAGCCTGTTTTTTCCTGAGACTACTTTTTGTGCTGTGGTTAGTATATCTTTAATTTGAAAAATGTTAATGTTCCGCCATATTCAGCATTAGTGTCTTTTACAACCTAATGAGTTAGGCTTTGACACACATCCTGATAACAGTCCAACACGTAATCTTTCCTCTTTGTATCCCATTATCCCTAATTACTGTTTTGTGCATCTCACTAAATAAATACTCAACATCTCTATGATTTTATAAGCCAATCAATTTTACACATTACTGCCAACATATTTTTTTACCATAATCTATTCATGTTTTTAACTTTTAAACTTGATCTTATAATTTAACCTTTGCGTTGCTAGGAGCAATTTTACTGCTTTACTCCGAATGCGCTCTAATTTTGCAACAGTTTCCTGATAATCATGAATGCAATCACAGTACTTCAGATGTGAAGATACTAGAATTTCCTTGGGAAGGTGTATGAGCTTGTTGCTCTACTGTGTGATGCCCTGATCTTTGGATCACAAGTCTTATGAGGAGCAGCTGAGGAAGCTGTGGTTGTTTAGTCTGGAGAAAAGAGAGCTCATGGGGGACTTTATCTCTCTCTGCAACTACCTGAAAGGAGGTTGTAGCCAGGTGAGTGTCAGTCTATCTCTTGTCTAGCAAGAGATAGGACAAGAGGAAATGGCATCAAGTTGCACCAGGAGAGGTTTAGATTTGATATTACGAAAAATTTCTTCATGAAAGACAGAGGGCTGTCAAGCAGTGGAACAGGGATGCCTGGGGAAGTAGTGGAATCATCACTCCTGAGAGTGTTCAAAAAATGTGTGAATATGTCACTTGAGCACTCACTTGAGAACATGGTTTAGTGGTGAACGTGGTGGCGGTGCTGGGTTGATGATTGGACTTGATGATTTTAAAGATCTTTTCCAACCTTAGCAGTTCTATGAATCTATGATGGAGATAATTTTGGGGTGTCCTGGTAGCACTCCAAGCTCTCTGCCTGAATTCCTGCTGATCTAGGACTTTTATTATCTATTTCACACTGGTGGTTGTTGAGTGAGCAGCCCGACAAACACATTAGTAATGTGGTTTTTATCTGTGTATGTATGATCTGAATGCATTTCTGTTACTGCATGTCAAGCCACTACACAAGCATTTGCACTACTAAAGACCAACAGAAAGAATAAGGTAATGGAGACATTCAGCATAACATCTCTGCTAGCTTGTTGTAGGATTTCAGAATTTCCTAATAAAATGCAATCAATAACAATTTTTATACCTGTGTTCATATTTGAGCATCAGAATAAGATGTGAGTGCAAAGTGTGATATAGCAAGCTGGATTTTTAAAGTTCATTGAAACCATCTGAGTTCTCTAATACAAAACAGTTGAACATTTGTTCATGCTTTGTGTTGTAGAGGAAAAGAATCAATTTTTTATCGAGGCCAATTAAGTTCCCAGGACACTTTTGAAATTGCTCAATATTTAATAAGATTAACATTTTGTTTATTGGATATTTATATAAATATTCACATTAATTATATTTAACAGTTATTAAATAACTACTGAACAATTATTTGTACAGCTAGTAGGTAGAGTTGTTTTAATAACCAGGGACTTCTCTTGTGAGGGAACAAGCTGTGGAGCTTACTGCCTTATTGCTCCCACAGCAGAGGCAGACTGTAAAAAGTGCAGTTTATTGCTGCAAGAAATCTTGTTCACCAAATGTAGAATGCAGTTTTCATTAAAGCCAGAAATGAAACTTCTAACATCAGGTCCTGGGTAGCATCCTCCGTGAATTGGTATTGATCTTGGACACCCCATAACTGTCTACATCTCTGGATAGGCCATAATGTACAAGTTGTTTTCAGTTACTGGGATCTAAACGTACTCTGCAAATAAATTAACAAAAAGCTAGAGGTCTGGTGTATTTGTCATCTAAAAATTAGAGGCACGATTGTCAAAGACACATCTGGATAAAGCACAGGGTGTGGTCAAGGTATTTCAATAGTCCTTGTGCACAGGGAGAGCCATGAGGGAAGGAAGCACGAGCAGCATTTGGAGGCAGAGGCCGTACCAGCCCTGAGGACAGGGGTTTCTTTGGCCAGCAGAACCCTTGTCATTTTTCCAGTGGAGCTGGGGACCCAAATGATGAATGTGGATGGCTGTTCTGGTTTTCACAGCTACTTTTTGTAAAACCCTCCGTAATCATTCATCAATATTCTGGGGTTCAGAGACTACAGTTAAAACAAAAAACCCCAAAACCAAAAACAAACCCCCCACCACCAACAAAAACCTAAGACTGATGTATTCAACAGTCGAAAGTAAGCTAGCTTGGGGTAAGTCTAGAGATGTAGAGCTGTAAACCACACAGCCCTGCACAGGAGATGAGCATCATCCCAGACATTGAGATACTGAAGTCCTTTAGGAGGGTCCTGGTGCCCCACTTGGCCTCCAGCTCTCCATCCTCCCCATTTCACACTCCTAGAATGCACCAGGGACAAGGTGGTTCCCACAGGTCTGCTTTCTCAAGGCCTGTGTGTCACCTAGGGTACACTGCTGTCAGTCTTGGAAAACCAAATTACAGATGTGACACATGGGAAAAGTCAAGTCTTTGCTGCCCAAAGAGATCTGTGGAGGAGGGAGGCTGCACCTCTTTCCCTGATGAAGCAGGGTATGCATTGGCAGAAGATGGAGGAGTAAATCATAAGCTCTCAAGAATAGCTCCTCTTGTCTGCATTTGGTACATCTGGTACCTCAGGGTCCTGCTCAGTGGCTGCAGAAGTTCAGTGCTAATGCAAAAATGATGAAGTGGAAACAAACTTGGATAAGCATAAGTCGTTTTGGATGGGGGAAGCATACTCAGCTTATGCCTATGAGAAGGTTTGATGACAGACTACTGTGATGAAATGGTAATCAGCATATTTGTTTCTATAATATTTGCAACCCACAGGTTTCTGTTTTATTGACTTGCTATTTCCAGCATCCAATGCAAATCAAAACTAATGGTCATATTAATAAAAATTGAGTTCAGGACAATATGATACATTCACTGAATTTCTACATAGTAATTAACTGATGTCTTTTGGGAATAGACCTTATATATTTTAATGTCCTTGACTGTTATCCATCATTGGCCTATATGTTTCTTTAATATGAAACTATCTGAATGTGCCAGTCAGAATTTTTTCTGTATTTGCGCAGAAATAATAAGAGCATTGTTCCCAATGGTGTAGTGTTCATTGTCTGTATCTGTGACAAAAAATTATAAATGTGTTTGCACTTACATATTTAAGCAATAATATCTTCCTATTCAGAGCAAAAAGAAAACTCCCAATGGTAATTTGTGTAACAATGACTAGGTGGTTGATTGATATATAAATTAATCATGTGAGCCCGGCTGTGGTATTTCAATTAACAGCTCATCATTTAAAATTTTGAAATGTAAATCTTTTTACTTTCTCTATTCAGTTAAATAAGGAATATACAGAGGAAATTCTGAATGAATGGTCATGAATAAGAGTAAAAACTATACTCTAATTAAAAAGTCTGTGACCAACTGAATCTGACAGATATACCAATTTTGTTCCTCAGTGGTCTTCAGGCATGTTAAAATTACATTAAACCCACGCAAGTCATAAAGAATCAGGTGGAACAAATTAAGAAAAACCAATAAAAAGTTAATCAAATATTACATTTTAAAGGCTAAACAAAACTGCAGATATGCTCCTGTGTGCCTCTAATGGTGTGTCTACAAGGAGCTGCTATTGCAAAACACAGTAAGAATTATACATTAGAACACAATTATTATTCTGTGTTATCTTCCCAGCTTCCACTCAAGCTCAGAGCTGTAAGCAGAAACAAAGAAGAGACAAGTGTATCTGAGCCCTGCTTATGATTTTGGTCACTCCTGCTAGTGCTCCTCTGGAAGCAGAGTGAAGTGGTCACAGTGAGGGACAGATGGCAGGGACAGTAGCCATTAGAAAGACCACAAAAATAAGGGTATATCCTGGCATCCTCTGCAATGTTGATGCCCTACATATTGAAACATTGCCATGCAGAGGTACACTTGTCTGAGTTGGCATGAACTCAGGAAGTCCAAGGCTGATTTAAAACAAAGTTGAGCAAATATTGAAGGGATTTTTTCCCTAGTTTCTTTCAAAACTTTGCTTTCTCTTAAAAATATGTGTTGGTTTTTTTTAGGAAGCCAGATTTACAGTTTTACAGAATTCTATGAAGCTTTGTGAAAAAATGTGTCAAGCTAAACTATTTCTTTTCACCCCAGGATAAGCAATTGTACTATAAAATCTGTTCTTTTCAGAGAACTAGTACTATAATGGCGCACAGGGAAAAGTAGAGAGAATAATTTTTAACTTCTCTCTGTGTCTGAAATATCTTGAAAGTCAGATACTAGCAGACAAATGAAGCATGTCCCTTCCAACATCTCTGCATCTTCCTGACAGAGTGCTTGATAAAGCACCAATAAACCTAATTGCCTTTGCATAGCACTGATACAGAGAACAAAAAATATGTGCCCAAGGATGGCTCCCATTTTGCAGTGAGTTACTTATGTGTTCTTCATCGTTCTGTGTGCTATACAATCAGGAGCCGCATCTTGGAATTCATAGCAACTTTCATCTATGTGCTGAACATTTATGGGATTTATTGCCATTTTTATAGATATGGTAAGTAAATATAAATGGAGAAAGAGTCATAAAATATAAAACTCATCAGCAGATGCTGATTAAGGAGAATTATTATATAAGCTTTATGTATTTTCAATTTAAAGTTTAGCATTGCTGGTTTATTACAAAAGGCTTCCTAGGGAAAGGTATGACGCAGCCAGTGTAAAATGGAAAGACAGAGAGTGGGACACTGGAGGTAATAAATGGCTGATACAGACCAAGTAGAGGGCTTCATTGGGGCTGTCTTTCCTCATCAGCTGTGCAAGTTTCTTCTGGAGTATGCTACAGGCTCCCCACCAAGGTGTGGTAATGAGAACTCATACTGCCCCTGTCCAGTGCAAGGTCTAAATGAAAGCAGATGGCAGAATGGATTTGTGGGCACCAATGGAAACATGCACTTTGAAAAACCTTTACATCAGACCATTGCTCACTAGAAAGTAATCAAAGAGGAATATTGTAAGAGATTATTCAATTTGACCTACTGTGCTATGTGCACTTTTACTATAGCCAAAATCTGCAACCAGGCTCATTAAAAGTGATCATTTTCATAGTATCATAGTTTGGTTTGGATTGGAAGGGACCATCTTGTTCCAACCCCACTACCATGGGCTGGGACGCCTTCCACTAGACTAGTTTGCTCAAAGCCCTATCCAACCTGGCCTCGAATGCTTCCAGGGATGGGGTATTCACAGCTTCTCAGGGCAACCCATTCCAAGATTTCAGCAGCCAAGAAATTAAACTTTGTTTAACTCTACTTTGACTTTGTACAACTGCTTTGCGAGGTCATCCCTAAACATATCAGGAGCTGAAGGATACAGCAGACCATCATACCATGCAGAAGATGATGGAGACCTTCAGAAAGCAGAATGGGAAATGCTTTTAAGGGTATCAGGCTTTGAGACCAGGTTCAAAGGGACTTCATAGAATGAATCATATTAGACCACAGATAGATTTAGCAGTTTGTTTTATCCACCATGTTCAAAGATGAACAGTTCAAGGAAGAGATGTTGCTGCCTGACCTGTTTCAGTGGCAGCAGTGAATGCCTTTTTCATGCCTTCACTGGCTAAGTATGGGAACTGAGGAAGGCTGGCTGCAAATGCAAATAAGAAGTAGGATTTGGGGACAAAATATTCATGTAGCAAATTTCTGTTCCCCGAGCTTTGGTGAGTTAAGTTGCCACAGAACATGGCTGCCTTTGCAGTCAACTGCAAAAGAGCTCAAGCCTGTGTCTCCAGAAAGAGCCTGTGCTTCTGCAGCTGAACTTGTAAGCTATGGCTGCCACAGGCAGTGGTTTTGCTGCATTAAGAGCTACACACTCAGCTATAAAAGTAACCTAATTGCTGTTGGACAGAAGCATTAAATACACAGTGAGTTCATTTCCTGCAGAAGCAAATGATTGCCATGTGCAGTTTTACACTCAGAGGGTCAGATTTTGCTGTGCTGAAATTATACAGTTCAGAAGTGATTGTCTTCCCTCTAACACAGAGCAATTTGGCTCTGGCGCAGGATTACACGACCAGCAACCCTCCACTGCAGCACTGACTCAACTGCAGTATTCCTCAGTTACTGGTCAGTATAAATCCACAGCTGAGGGCTTGATCCAAAGCCATGTTTCTGTCACTGTTTCCAACAGGCACCAACTCAGGACCTGAAAAAGAAACCTGTGGTGAAAAACCAGAGAGCCGAGCATATGTTCTACACAATAGAGCTGACTATTCCTATGCGTAGCAGCTGATAGTTTAGGGCTGCAGTATTGATTTGTGTTACTGTACTTTATAGCTAGTATATTACAAGATTAATTTTGTGCTACTCAGCATCTGCTTTCTCCTTGGGAAGTTTTGTAAAGAATTCTGCTGACTATAAAGAAACGACTTTTTCATTTTTTTTTTTGCAAACCAGCTGAACAGATCCTTTATACCCTGCCCTTCCAAAGTACAGCATGACAGATACTGTTAAGATGATTATACTATATACTTACATGTGCTTCTGTGCTCACAGGCAAACAGCTGAAGTCTTATTAGTACAGGTCAGCATCCTTGTTCAGTCTTTCTTCTCTGACTTACTTTCAGCCGACATTACTGTGATAGATTATTATTCTGCTGGGATAGGCTATGGCTCCTGTCCAAAAAATGCTATAAATCTATACACTTTTAAGATGAGCGTTATTTTCTTCATGCATTTACTTGTATTTTTAAATGGGAAATAACAGGGACTGGCTATGGGTAAAAGGCAGGATATTCAGTTAAATAAATAAATGTATAAATAGCTCAATAATAAAGATTTTGTGATATTAACATGAATAAAATTTGTCTAGATGGAATTTGTTGATTTAGGTGTCCATAAATATCAGTGAAGTGATATCTAACACTGATATCTGATACCTTATTATTGAATCAATATTGGTAAGATTTTGAGTACCTCTGTGTTTTGGCTGTGCCTCCCTTTGGGGGTCATTTAGGAGCAGGCAGTGTGTGATAAATGGTAGGCAATATGATGGGTCTTTGCACAGCTTAATACCAGCCACTGCAATGGGCAGGCCTAATTTCAGAGATGAATGGGAGAAATAAGTTGCATCATTTTGAGCCCTGACATAAATTCTTTTCCTTTACTTTAGAGGAAGGGAGCTCTGACCCCATTTGTTTCTGGACAGAGCAGTTTTGTGCCAGCTTTAAGTGATACTGTGCTTCCTTATACATTGCTTTGTATGCTTTTGTGCCTGCTGGAGACATGGATGCTTCTTAAAGGTTAACCCAGGCTGTGTCTCAGAGGCAGGGACAATGACAAATGCTTTTTAATGAACCCTGAATGTACTTCTCATTAAGGTTCTTATATAGGTATTTTGTCTACCTTGCTTCAGATTTGTTCTTATTGGGTTTTATGGCAACAAAACCCCTGTTTTATTCTCCAGGGAGTGCCACATGGTGGTAGAGCTGAGAGAAGGGCAGAATTATGGTTCCAAAGATTACAAAGGCTGAATTAGATCATCTCTGAACATAAACTATTATGCCTGAGGTTTCTGCAGTAGGAGGATGCTGACTTAAGACCAGTGAAGTTCTGTCCTTTGTAGCTGGGAACATGACCAAAAATGGATGACAAATTTTACAGTGAGTTTTCTGTAGAAATCTGAACGCATGCAGGTTTTAGTTCAAAGAAAACAGAATAACTGGTCTTCTCCATCAAAAATCTGTGTCCTTCTTGTAGCATAGGCTGTACAGCATGACACAGAGAACAATTCAATAAAGTTAGCAGTGCGTGAATGAAATTGTCAGGGTCCTTATCTTCAATAACCAAAATGTACATGTAAGTAATCCTTCAACCCTGGACACTGTAAATAAAAAAAGGTCAAGAAGCCTTGGCAAAGGATCTATGGCAATGTGCTATGATCTGGGTAAAGGCTGCTGTAAATCACTTTGTCTGACACATGCTCACAAGCAGAAATGGTTTAAAATCACTGAGAATAACCTTGGGAAAACCAACTGCAAACAACCAGTAGATGGTGGTAAATCTTGCGAGATGAGTACAGTATGTTTATTAGTGCATCATAAAAGAACGTGGTTCTACAGATGTAAATAGACCATAAATCTGACTCTGCCCTCAGTTAACAAGGCCTTTACCACTGATCAGAGATAGATCCACTACAGCTGTGGATTTCTCTGAGATAATCTCTATCCATGTTGCCATGCTCAACAACTCTACAACAGAAGGAGAAACAGTTCAGTTCTCCTGGAATATTTTTCTGAGTCTTGTGCAGTGTTATCTAATTGTAGCACCTTACCTTTCCAAACCACAAAGGCAAATAGATTCACGCTATCGGACCTTAGATGTCTAAAAGTCAGTCTGAACATGTCTTCATAGGCTACAGAATATGTCCTTCTAGAGGGCAATTCACCTGACAGCTGTACCTCGACTGACCCTTTTTCTGTTGAACACTGAGTACAGATCAGACTTTACCCCAGACAAGACTTTTAAATTAAGGTTTCTGTAACACAGAAACCAGTGAACCAGTTATAAGAGGTCCTCAGAAATCAATTCAATGCATCCAGTGGAGCCACAGGGCGGTTTAGTTCAGTTCAGTTCACTCCAAAATAGACATCTCTTGATCAAACACCGAAGTAGTTTTCTAAGCATTGCACAGATTACATTGGCCAACTCTTCACCAACTGCAATGGAAATTTGGGTGCTTAGCTCAGCTGAAAGATAAACTGGAACTCATGTTCCTAAAAAATGGGAACCTGTTGTTTTCTGAGATGTCCTACAGGAAGACATTGGATTTATAGGAGGGGCAGTAAGAAATCATGTGGAATAAGCTCAAGCACCTCAGACAGCAGCAGATTCTAATATTTAGGCAGCTGAATTGTACCCCTTTATGTAGGCACCCAATTTCATACGAACATAAACTGAACCCATTCCCTGACTGTTTGTGTTAGGAAAATCAATCCCACCTGTTACATTTGCTATCTTCTGTCTGAGATATCTACAGGCAATATCTTGAAAAGAATAGTTTTTGGGTTCTTTTGTGATATTAGCTCTTATTTCTGTATCATTTCCATTCTTAAAATTGTTGAAGCCTTTCAGCTGGCACCAAAAGGACCCCAATTGAATTTTGTCATGTGGGAGGCCAGGGCTACTGCATTCTTCTCCATTTGTCATCATCAGACTGATATGCATTGCTCTGAAAGCCAAATTTTTATAAACTTATCGACAAGGCCTACAATTACCGCAGAGTCTGTTCAAAATCATCCAAAATGAAAATGATCTTCCCTAATCCATGCTGTATATCTCCTTTTCATTGCATTTATCATTCACTCTATGTACAAATCTTCTGCAGACATGTAGGAGAAAAATATGCAGTGTGTAACAGAAGATAAGTTCAAATATGTAATTTCAAGAAGTTAAAACAGCAGGATCCTTAAATTAACATGAAAGAGGATTCACTATCAGAAGAAAGGAAAACTGAAACACACGGTGATGGAGAACACGTTTTATTGTTTGGAGTTTTTTGAAAACATATTTATTTGATAGTTTCCAGATCTATTTTGGGTCAGGACTCTCAGTATGCTTGTCATTATAGAAAAAGTCTGAAGAGAAAGAGTGTACTATTAATTATAGTGTATTACCTTCTTCCACTCGAGTTTGCAGCATTAAAAGTAGCGGTAAACTTCAGAGGGATTGTACAAAACATGAAGAAACACAGAGCAGGAGCCAAAACTACAAAGATGACTTCTGCAGGTTTCAGCATTTTTTTGGACAAGATTTGATTATTCTATTTGATTTCTACCATAAAATGTTTTAAAGACTAGATATCAGCACTCACTGTGACTTGCACTGTCACAATAAAATTGGAGAACAGGTTGCTGAAGAACAGAACTACCAGTAAGTACTAACGTTGCTTTTTAAAAGATAAATCTCAATTACATCCCTAATTACCTGTAATTATGAAAGTCATATTTATAAGATAAAATACTGAGAGGCTTGTCCTATGCTCTGGTAAAGTCATCTTTGAGAAAGTCCTTTGCAGGACCATTGCAGAATATCTTTTCATCTTGAGTCTAGGTTTACTTCCTTTGATATCAATAATAGCAGTTAATTATAAGATAGATATTAATTATATTTTAAAATACTGGGGTTGGTATACAGAGGTGGGACAAATTGGTACTAATGCAGAGCATTACTGGCAATTATACATAAGCTTATCTTAATCCTAATTGCATCCATTATAGAATGTAGCAGTGTGGAGACAATAAATCACTTGCAGATAGTAGAAAAGGTCATTTATCTTTGTGGAGATGCTGTATAGGAGCCTCATCTGAGTTACTGCAATGAAAAGTGGATTTTTGGACACTTGTGAAAGAACATTTGCACAGTATGTTTCCTTTTCAAGATACTACTTTTTACATACCTTCATTTACACCTGCTCATGATTTTTGAAGCAAATATTTTTCTGCTTTTAAGAAATAAATAATTTTGTCGAGGAACCAAATACAGAAGGCAGTATATAATGGTGCAAGTGTGATAGTGTAGACAGGTCATTCCTCCAAGTGTTAGAATAACCCAGGGAGAAGCATTTGCCCCATGTAGAGATAATTTTTGAATGAATGGAGCTCTGAATAAACAGCACTGACAGTAAATGACCTCCTTTTCCCTATTCTAATGGTGTGTCCAGTTACAGTCCTAGAAAAGGAAAGGCTGGACATTTTGGAGAATGGAGCTGTCTAGCACACTGTGATAAACCCTGTGGACCAGCATACATCTACTCTTCTCACATCACTTTACCACTATTTTTGCCTTTTTCACTCCCTCAGCCTGACAGGCCTTGTCTCCTCATCTCTAGCCTCACCAGGCATGTCCACAGCAATCTTTCCTGCAGTCTTAGTCCTCACGCCAGAATCAACCATAGATGCTCCTTACATCATGGCCTCTGATTATATTCTCTCCCTGGATGCATGAAGATCACTGAGGATGTGTCCTTTGAAGTTTGCCACTCTGGCAGGCAATTAAGCCTGTCAGGTAATTAGGGTAGACTGAAGGCCATGGCAAAGTAACTCAGTTTCTCTCAGTTTCAGTTGGTATTTTGCGATGAAGGGATGCTTCCCTGATACTTTAAACCCTATATTTGTTGGCTATCATTTTTTAATTTCAGTTTGCTTTTTCTTCTTTCCAGTATTGCTTTTCTCTGTAACTGTCATGGCTGGTTTGCACCGGAGATTTGGCTAACTGATTCATTATCACTGCCTACATACTGTGTCCCAGACTTGAGCTGCAGGCAAGAATAATTAAAGAATACTTGAGACTGCTCCAGACTGCATTTAGATATGTGTCTATATCTATGGGGAATACTTCCAGCAGTCCAGAGACACCAGGATGTATGTGAGTGTTACTCAGTGCCCGCTCAGACTGCTCTGCCTGGCTAACAGGTGGGAATGCAGGTAGATGGTGAGTTACCTGGTTGGTTTGTGACACAGGGAAGAGTGATGGCTGCTGCAGAAATATGTCTGACAAATCTGGGGTCTGCCAGTGAACCAACATTTCCGTAGAATCATAGGGTGGTTTGGGTTGGAAGGGAACTTAAAAATCATCTCTTTCCAAATTCCCTGCCAGGGGCAGGGATACCTTTCACTAGAGCAGATTGCTGTTGTTCCACATAGGAAGTTCCTTGCTCTGAACCTGAGCCTGGCATTTGCTGAGTGAGCAGGTTCAGTTGCTCTTGTGCATCGGATCTGTGGTCCCTGCTTGCACTTATTTGTCTGGCTAATTTGTGTGTTTTCATCTGCTGGTTCCCTGTTACTCAGATTTGTTTGTTAATTGTAAGGATTTGTGTTTCAGCCCTATTATTGCAGTAGAAGGGAAGCTCTCTAGTGGAACACAGCAGCTGTTTAACAGTTTGTATCAGCACTACACAACCTGCAATGGTGTAGGACAAAGAATAATTCTCAGCTCAAAATCTTGCAGAACAGAATGAAAACTACTACTTGAGGCTGTAGAAACCTCAGCTTTCTGAAAAGTGTTGTAGGAACTGTAGAGGTCCCTCAATGAGTCATGGTTTTACAGACATAGGAAACCTGTGGAAACCTATGCCAGGACAGAGATTGTGTCCCAGCACGGTTTATGAGGTCCAGAGACACAAGTCACAAAAGTAAATTTATCAAGGTTTTTTCTCTTCAGGGCTCTCATTTGAGTATAGCAGGATCCTACTTTGTTTGTGGATAATTGTTCAAATCAGAGTTTGCACTGGTTTAATTTCCTCTGCACACAGTATAATCGCTGAAATAACTGAGCTGACTGCAATTATTTACCATGCAATTTCATGCATCCATGAAAATTTATTGAAGTACAAATCCTTGCATTTGCTCTAATTTGTGCTAACGAAAGGCCTTGGCACATTTGCTAAAAAGTCTTATGAAGAAGAAGGTTCAGAGGGAATTCAGAGGGAATCACTGTAGTGGTTTCAAATTAGAGAAATAAATTTGACTTTATCACATTAAAATTAGTAAAACTGTTGTTAGTGATTTGATTTTCCACTACTCTGCACCTAGTGAGGAATATAAAGATGGATCTTTTTTTGAAGAAGTTTTTGGCCACCCAGACCAAAACTTTGGATCAAAGCAAAGCTATATATTTATGTCTCAGCCTGTTTCTTATTAAAAAGTTTGTCTCTGAAGCAATTAGAAACTGGAAGAAAGAAGGCTACAGAAACACAAAGGCTGTCCAGCTGCAGAATGAGAATAAATTTTAATGAATATTTGGTTTACAATTTAACTTATTATCTGATTAATGATACAGAGTTATATTTTTTCCTCCAATGAGAACATAATCAGAAAAGTGTGATATTTTTAGTTTTCATATCTAAGTACTATGTTTTCCTGAAAAGCGAACATTTTGTTCCAATAGTGGTCGAACCTGGTCTACAATGAACATACACATTGTGCTTAGCCATGAAAATTCATCTCTTTTTCTGTCTTTATGTTGTACATAGCTGCAGTGAAAGAAAAGAAAAAAACTTTCAAATGTGCTTTTCCCTTCCATATTCACAAAAATAATAAATTTCCACATGAATAAAGACAGAAGAAGCTGAGGAAAAAAGAAACAAAAACACTTTACCTCTCTGTTGAAATTCAGCTGTACTATATCCTCCTGCAGAAGAATGGCCCCACTTATCCCACAGAGGTGGGAATCACCAGACTGTGCCCTGCTGGAAGGGCTGCTGAGGGCACTGCACAGAGATCTGTCTCTCAGTGGGGCTGTTAACTCTGGCATGAATTTATAAACAGTGCCAGTAATAAAATGATGCTCAGATAGCAGTGCAAAATTTATTTTGATTGCAATTACAAGACAAATGCAGCATCCTTGTGGTGGCTATAGGATTGTCTTTAGGGAACAGGCTGAAGAGGATGGAAAGAGGAGACAATTATTGATAATGCTCCTGTTTTCTCTTCTTTCTTCTCTCTCCTTTCTATTAACCTCCAAATCCTCCCTTTCTCCATCTTATTTCCATCTCACCTTAGACACCCCTTCATCTTGCCACCTATTTCTAAGTCTCTTCATTGTCTGGCCAGACCAGTTACTGTGAATCCACCTTACTGTGCCTGTGCTGTCCCAGGACATTTGGGACAGGGATCTGAAAGTAATATGTGACAATAAATTACTACTAGAAGAACAAGGCCCACTCTGGTCCTGAGGGCATTTCCCCAGCCTGGCCCCGACCTCGTCTAGCTGCTAGCACAGCTGATGCGAACAAGACCTTGGGGAAGAGATGTTTTGGCACAGGAGTATGTAAGAAAACCCATACAATCCTAACCCTCTGCCTGGGCAAAGTCAGATGCAGGAAAATTTCTATATTGTCATGCTCTCCTTGGTGTAGAAAACCATTCCTTGGCATTTGATAGCCAGGCTCATATCAGGATTCCTGGAATAAAGGACTGCCTTTACTGACTGTTTATGTTCAGATGGAGTATATAATGACAATAAACTAATTACAGTGAGAGCTATCCTACAATTGATTCCTCTTCCTGTTAGAAGCTGATTTGTAACACCCAAGTGTTCCCTGTTTTGTAGGAGGCATCATGGTAACTCTTATGTATTTCAGTGGCAAATGTATTACACATGTGTAGGGAGAAAAATCTCATGGCCACACTTTTAATGGTTCTGCAGACAGCTGTGAAGTGCTCAAGCAGCTGACTAAGCTCCTCTTCTCTTTTCATTTAGTTCTCACTGGAGAAGGGCTGTTATCACATTATCACCAGAGTTATCACATTAAAAGGCTGCATTCTTGCATGACTCCACTCATCAGTAAGGAACTGGGTTGGGATTAATTCTTTTTTTTAAAAGATTTTCACCTGCTTATCATTATCCTTAACTAAACAGCATACATGTATTTCATCAAATGGTCAGTAGTGGGTGTAGTGATTTAGTGCTAAAGCTCCGTAAAGGAAAGCCACTTCAGCTGAGATCTACTGTAAAACTTTGCCTGGCATACAGCCTAAGCTACACCTACTTTTTTCATTAACTATATATTAGAGATACAGTTTTCAGTGAGAAAAATGGAGTAGGGAAAAAACATTTTCAAGAAAAGAAAAAACTCCTGTTTATGAGAGGGCTCCCTTCGTAGGATTTTACAACTGTAAAATCTTTTTCCCAGAAGCCAATGTAGAACTGCTATCCAATATCTGTCACAAATTCTTACGTTACTCAATTTTTCACTCCAAGTCCCTGACAATCTGGATTAAGCAGCTAAGCAGTGATTAACAGCATTTATGGTTTGCTAACGCAAAACAGAGATTGACTACAAGACGATTCCCTCTGCTCTGATCAGCTCTCGGATTTGCTTACAGTCATAAGGAAGATGGAAGAGGCACTGACTAACCTATTCACAGACTAGCATGTACAAGGAGAGTGCTACCTTCTGAAAATGTTTTGAACCAATTTGCAAAACAATAGTCTAGTGTTTTTATTTTTTTTAAACACTTGCAATCTCTTTAACATTAAAAATCCTATAAATATGAGTGCCTTTTGGGATACAACAGTTCAGCAGCTGAACGGGGCAGGTATGAAAGTTAAGCTCTCTGAATGGATATAATGACACTTTTTTGAACATTGTAAGACAGAACAACTTCTGTCTAGAACTTCTCTTTTTCTTTTTTTTCCTTTCCATTTTTGGCTTCACATTGGTAAAGGTATTATGGTAGCATGTGTCGTGAAAGCATGAGGTGCACTAGAAATTTGGAAAAAATAAACCTTGTTTCAGGGTTTCTGAAAGAGCTGCTTGAAACAGTTATTTCCTAACTCTTCTCGTACAAAGCTATATGATTTCCTCACCAGAAAATCAACTGCATAAAGAACTGAAAGCCACCTAACAAGAATCCAAAGATGCTTTAAGGTATCAGATTTTTAATAGACATTTTATCAAGGATTTCTGGGACTCAAAGTGAGGAACTGCACCAGGTCTGTGTTCTGAAGAGATACAGGCCCTACTTTCAGGCTTTCAGGACAACAAAGCAATATCCTTATGGTTGTGAATTTTTTATTTCAAATGTCAGATTAGACTGATCCACATTCATGATGTGCTTTAGTTTGGAATAAGTTTGGGCAGAAAAACCTACATTTTCAGGACACAAGGATTTATTCTTATCTACTCTGCATACCACTTACCTATCTGCTTGGTGGATTAAAACTAGAGGTACTCCTGGGGGAAAATGATTAGTGAGCAGAGAAGAAGTGGCTAAGATACTTTATAAATAAATTTATCACCTAACTGCACTTTATGACTTACATATTCTCTGCCAGCAGCAGCTAGAGTGCTGCAAATTACTTTGTTACTAAGAAATAAATATCCATGTCTGTCCACATCAATCTGTCTCCTGCTTCATATTCTTCGAGACAGCAATATTGCTTAAAATAATACATACAGGCTGATTGCAAAAGAAGATTGAAATTAATTTTAATTGTTTAATGGATCTGTTATGAAAAACTGGGCTCAAAATTATTCTTCTGATAACTGCATCTCAACAAGCTCTTACAACAAAATGCATAGACTGTCTTTAGCTGATACTGAGCTTTGCAAAAATTTATTATACCTTGTAGTACTCTTCTATATTGGTCATAATGGCCATGTCAAAAGTATGTACTTTTTTTTCCTGTAGTTTACTCCCAGTAAAAAAGAGGGAAGGATTTGTTCCCACCCAGCACTCCTCTTGGGGTACCCACAGAACAGCTTATGCCGTAACCCGGGTCTTGCCTTCCTGTCAGGAGACTGTGATGAAATGTCAGGAGGTGGTTGTCTCATTTCCATCCTCCACAGTTCAGCAGCACAAGGGTCCCAAATCAGCCTCCTATTGGTGCCCATTGAACAGAATAGATTGCATCCATTTTCTGCGGATATGTAAGGTGAACTCCAAACAGGAAAATAGACTTTCCCAGCTCCAACTTTCCAGGAGGTCCAGCCCTAATGATGTTGCTATAATTATTGTATCCCATTTTACGTCTTCAAGAAGACTGAGCAATGATCACTTACAACTTGGACAAGCAAATGTGTTTGTGAAAATCAAATCGATATGTGACTTAGAGACATCCAGTTTCACATATTTCATTTGCAAATTGTTCCCTGAAGATTTTATTTACTTTTTTTATAAAATCCCTCAGCTTTATAGAAAATCAATTCTCTGTCATCTAAATTTTGTCTCACAGCTCAGCATGCCCTCAATTTATTTTTGTAGTGCTCCCTATTAATGGAGATGTATATTAGAAATAGCTGTAAAATATATGCTGTGCTTTTTTGCTGGGGACAATCTTAGAGAAGTTTGATGAAATTATATTTAAAGTGAGTGCTGTAAATTTTAAATTTGTATAATTTATATGTCCAGGGTGACAGATTAATCATAGGTGCCTGTATAACATAAAACTCCAATTCAAATAAACAAAAATTAATTTGTCAGAATTGCCATGTATGCAAGAAATTAGTTTGAGTAATAAAAAGATTTTAAGCCAAATTTTTTTGTTTGTTTGTTTTTTTGTTATCAATACTTCCAGCCTTAAGTCAATGGAATTAGTGGACTACAGTTTATCACAGGCAGTTATGTTTTTCAGAAAAGACTGATGAGAACAAAAAATGAAGATGGCTGTCAGCCTTGTATGAAGAATCCATAAAAATGACCTTCAAAAGAGAAGAACAGACTACAACTAATGACTTGTGCTGGTATAAACACTAATGAAGAGCAGAGTGACATTGCGAGGCTGCCAAGGCCACAATAAACAATAGTAGTGAAACATATAGTAGAATAATCTGGGGTTTGGTGGAAGTCATTGCTATTGAAAATCAATTATTTAAATGACATTTATTTTTGGTCATTGGAGTTTATCTGACAAACTATAATTTTCAATTGATACTGGTTTCCTTCTCTATATCTCGAGCTACTAAAATCAGTCTCTTTTCCTGTACTCTCCAATCATAATTTCTGATCAGTTCCAGCATCTCCATCTCCCCAGAAGAGGGGAAGAGAGGTGTTAGGAGTGAGAGAAAATGGGATGGCCAGTTTGAAATCAACTAGGGATATTTTTGGAGGAAGCAATAGAGGAAAGAAGCAGAAATAAATAGGCAAGAAATTATGGCCACTGGACATAGAGAAGAGTAGTCTTGGAAAAATCACATCTATCAGCTTTCACCAATCAAAACTGAATCTAAATAAACCAAATTATAAAAGATATCTCCATTATAAAAATTACCATATTGTATAATATTACTTTAATAAATAAGATAACCTACTTCCAGTAAATGCAGAGTTTGAAAGAATATTTTATATGAAAGCAGGAGTAGAACCTAAGTGTTGCCCTAATTTTTAGCAATTTAACAATAAAACTAGTATCTAAATTTGGCTCCTGCAGGAAAAGCAAATACAAACAGGACAAACCAATCTTTCCCTCAACCATTTATCAATAAATACATGTATAAAAGTAAAAGTAAAATACAAGTATTAGTCAAAACATAATGATATTGATGTATTAAAACCGCATCTCTGTGCATCTAGCTATGACAGGGAAGTCTTTTGCAAACGGAAATTTTCACAGCACAAAATGGAAACGAAGAAATTGTAATGAAGATGGAAATGGAACAAAGCAAGAATAACTATGTTGGTGTTTCTAACAGACCTTGACCATCTTGAAAACAGACCAGAAGTATCTATGTAAAATCCTAGCAATGGACCAAAAGTCTTTTCAATCCAGACAAATGTTACTTATTTAAGGATTGTACTTACAACTCTATAGGAAAAGTATAAAATAAGTGTATTGTCAGCCTGTGCAAAATGGCAGACTAATGATCAAGTCTTTAAGATTGAACCAATTTTGCGATAGATTAATCATAGCCATGAAGTATGAAGGAACTCAAATGGGAATACTCTGACAGCCAATAATAAATCAACTAAGAGCTACATGCAGAGCTAGTAAATAAGCTCAAAGGCAAATGTAGACCATATGAATCAGGTCCACAGCTAGAGCATCAAATAATATATAAATATGGAAACTGTAAGATGTTATAAACTGCTACAAAAGCAAATGCAGAAATACACAGAGAAGAGACAAATAAAATGTGAAAGCTATTGTCAGTTAAAAAATGCAAAAATATTTCCAAGGGCTTCATCTGGAAAAGGACAGTGGCAACAGTTTGAATGGTGGTAGTTACATCAGAGTTTGGCTGCTGGAAGAGGAGACGTACAGTCTGCAAGGTAGGACTTGAATGGATCAGTGGAACAGCCAACAAGAAACCCAGAGCCCACCTGAGGGACAGCAACATCAGACTGGGATCAGAGATCCTTCAAACAGCTAGTTGGTATATCTAGGTCTGGATAAATATTAAATGTTGATTAAGGCACAATCATTACAAACACCAAGTGAAGATAATAAATCAATTCAGAAACACTGCAACCAATCTCAAAACCTCAAAACATCTCCCGCAAATCACAGGTATTTGCAAACTGTGGAGCATTGTTTGACCAAAGAGTCAAACAACCATGGTTTCTTCAATGTGATGCATTTATCCTGTCTGTCAGAGAGCTAGTGACCTGTTCTAAAACACTTTTGATGTGAATGAAAAGGTAAAGACAAAAATGATGACACAGGGGCAAGAGATGAAGCACCTCCCTATGAAAAGGACAGCCTCCACCCTTTTTCTCAGTGACATTAACATGGATGGAATAAAGGTAGACACAAATTGAAAGAAATGTCTTGCAGTGATGTTTGTGCATGAAAAGTTCACCCAGCTCTTTCAGGAGAAGGAAGCCATTCAAGTCGAACATGCTTATAAATTACTGGAGGGCATTTCTTAAAATCCACTGCAAGCTGCTCCAGAGTGCTTTCAGCCCATACTCTGAGAGAGCAGCACTATTATTTTAGACATATGCCGTGAGAAAGAGACTGCAATTCCTGACAACTTATCCAGGGAAGAATTGCAGCATTAAGGGAAAGACAAGTGAATAAGAATACAAACTTGTAACCCTTCCAGAAATATAAAAGACGTGAGAACATTGGACAATAAATTTTCATGCCCCTTTTATGAAAAGGTCTGGAGAGAATGGTATGAAACATGTAAGACAAACATTTGCAACTATTGATAACATTTTTCCTTCAGTTTGTCTGGTGAACAGAAAGAAACCCTAACTCTCCTGAAGTGTGCCAGAAAGACTGACATGACATGAGTATCCAAAAATGCTTCAAAATGTACTTTGCAATCAAACTGCAATGTCCAGCCTATTGAAAAAGGAAATTCTCCATTCCAGAATATACACCTGTACTGGAAAGCTTAGGCACCCTGTGTATCAGCAAAACAGCCATCAAGATTTCTGAGAACTCATTAGCAGATGTGATACATGTAGGAGAAGGCCAGGCAAGCCACAAAAGGGAAAATAAAGATGTACAGCTCTCCTTACAGTCCTTGGAGCCAAGGGAAAATAGATCACTTGAACACAAACCACTCATTACAGTGCACAGATTCCTTGGCTGCCTGAGTGGCAGACGAAGCAACATGTTTGTTAAGTACAGTTGTTATCACAAAACATTATATCAGACAACACCAACAAATGAAAACAGAACCATTCAAGGTCAGACAGAAGAGAAAATACTTCGAGATGTGTAAAGGAACAGGTTGAGCACAGAGCTAGTTCTGCAAAATTTTCCTTCACCTATGGCCTAGGGCTTCCTAAACCAAAAGTGTTGGATTTGTTTATTAGCCTCCCAGGAATTATTCTTTCCATGCATTTTTCTTTATAGTTGAAGGATTCAATCATTACTTTTCACTAAGCATTATGCCTGTGTGTAACTGAAGTGTATTATCTTTTCATTTCTCTATCTTTTTTTAAAGCTTTTTCAGTACTTCATTGTTTTCTCTGGTAACTGCTGTTGGTCTCATTTGAACACTCTTATGTGTATTCAAACCTTTCTTAAGTACCACGACTCATACCAGCATCATATTTCACATGAAGTTTTACTGATGTGGCATAGGCCAGAAAATTAACCCAATACATTTTAAAGGTGAAATATGCATTTCTTAGAAACTCAGAATAGCACAGAGGAACAACAGTTGGAGTTCTGTTGGCTATGACGTTGTTTCTGTGAGAATAAAAGCACATTTCTCTTGTGCCAAAGTATTGCTGAGATGCTATCCAGAGTAGGGCTGATTTCACTGGAGGTTATACCTTTGCTGTCTTTTATCCACTTATAGTGAAGAAAATAGTTCATGCATAGTGCGAAGTAAGAGCAGCCTTGTAAAGTCATTCCCTACTTATCTGCACGACTGTTCCAAGCTGTCTGTTACATAAGGTATGAACACTGAAGAGTCAGTGCTTAGATGTTAACATAATAGACAGCTAAGAAATATCTTGTTTGAAGGGAAAGATTTTGTACATCAGTGAAGAACAATGAGCTAATGAGTCATGGATGTCCTGCATGATATGCCTTAAGCCTATTATAAGGCTTATCCCGTCCTAACCCCAAATTATCTCACTAGGTCTAACTGTGGGAAAGGGTGACATGTTTGCATATTCATCTTATAAGAATTTTCCATCTATGTGATGCCTAAGTGTGTTTGCTGGGAAAAGAGAATAAAAAAATCATCTAGTTTGGATCTGTAGCATTCAGGGATGCAATTAATTTTCTCAGCACACTACTCATTTCTCCTGCAAGAAAAAGCAAACACAGCCCTGTATGGTGGTGTGCACTCTTCATGGAGGACCAGGACACTTCATTGAGCATTTGTTAGTGGATCTTCACAGTTTTGAAAGTACTTGAAATTTAACGGGCAAAGATTTCATCTGTGGCACTTCTCTTTGTCCTACTCTGTAGGCAAAATGAAATCCAGGCCTCTGGAAAAAATCTAACACAGCAGAGCTAAGATGCAGAGTTTTCTGATCCTCCTTACAGCCTTACTTGTCCTGCTTTACTCTATGAGCTGATGCAAAATCCGGGAGATAAGAAACATGAGGTGAAGTCTCCTGGTCTTACCCTGAGTCTTCAAGGAGACAGAGAATCTGGATTTCACTGGCAATTTTTATCGTGCCCTGCTATGTCTCCAGTTTTGTCTATACTTTCCTAGTAATTTCACTCCAGGCATTAAGACTGCCATTTGAAAGCACCTCTGCTTAACCCCCCTAATTCCAACATTGTTGTGCAAGTCCATTCAGCCTGAGCCTTACAGACTCACTGGGGCTTCTGCCCTGGCTCCCCTCAGCACTCACCAGTCAGCTGGAAACAAACAGCTGGTCAGAAGAAAACAGCAGTAAGCAGAAGAGCTGCTGATGGCACCTTATAGTCCTTAACTAGGTTGTTGCCAAGACCATGATCCAACCATGGGTGACGGGGATTTGCAGTCAAAACAGTTCCCCAGGTCCTGCAGACATGTCTGCTGAACAGTGAGCTGACTTGGGCAATGATGGAAATTATGAAATTTCTGCAGAGCAGAGGGAAAATGGTTCAACTTTTGAAGCTCCTCATCAAAAGCACCTGAAGCACTTTCAGTGTTTAATATCTTAACAACTCCATATTAGCTTCTTAAGTGTAAAGTACTGTAGAAACATGAATCCTTTTATCAGTTTTGCCATATTTGCAGTTCTTATGAAGGCATTAGTATCTCTTAGCAGTTAAAGTGAATTCTACTTTTCCACAGCATTTTTTTGTTTTGACTCTACTTATTTTTTTTCGGATGAGGATATCTTTAGTTGTATAACTTCCCTTAAGTTTCAGTTTTTCACAAGGCATAATAAGCATAGAAATGTCCAATTAACACAAGAAAACTTCCAAATGAATTGGAATGAAGACTCTGTAGTAAGTACCATGGTGTTTTGAGGCTCCCACCTTTCCCTCTTGATATCTTCACCAAACCTCGTTTAAAATCATCATGGCAGCAGCATTTTTTTGTGAAATTAAGACATATAAAGTATGAGGCTGCTGTCAATGACAAGCACATATTTATTCCAGCATCAGTCACTCAGATTTCAGGGAGTTGCATTGCCCTTTATCTGACTGGGTTGGCAAGTGAGTAAAGTAAAGCTGCCTGTCCTGGATATCTTATCAACTAAAGCAGAGAGAGTAAAGCTCTTAGTTACTATGATGAATGAAGACCTGTCACTGTCTGTATAATTTAGAAAGTACAGTCGACCCTCTGTTCTGTCCTTACTCGTCAGATATAATTGTTGAGTGATTAAAATCAGAAACTAAATCCTACGTTGATCTGCATGTATATATATAGATATACATATATATATACCCACAGATAGATATAGATATATATCTTCTACGGTCAAAGGTTCTCCATCCTTTATCCAATTTATTGCTCTATGATAATTTCTTGGCTTTGTTAGAATGTGTAGTGAGCCCTTAATAAATACTTATTTCTCTCTTTACTTCTAGGAAGTGATGGCCAAAGAGCAGCAACACTGTAGCAGCATTTTCATCATATATTAAAGTCACCCACCCAGCATCTAAAAAAGGAGCATGATTTTTTTAGCCAGTCCTGAAAATACTGAAATTTAAAGGGTTGAACAAACAAATAAGAATTTACTATCTAAGGAAGGTAGAAAATCTGGATCTCAAATTCAGGTTGAATATAATTGAAGAAATTCTTAATATAGAGTTGTCCACAGAAAAACTGCTACCAGGAACGTCCTCCCTCCTCCCCACCTAACCCCAAAACCCCACTGCTGTCAAGGACACTGTGTTCTTTATCTAATTCACCTGCCTTGCTTTCTTCCATAGGTAATGCAGCCAGGCAAGCACTTCTGATGCCAAATATCTGATGAGACTGTCATGAGTAAGAATAACATTTGAGCTGCATAAAGCTAAAGAATCAGGAAAGAATCTGCACCCCAAGGAAAGTTTGTTATTGCAGCTTGCTCACAGCTGGAAAATCCCATCCCTCTGGTAGCTAAAACAATTAAATTAGCCCCAACTTGAGCTGCTCTGTTATTACACTGCTCCTTGATGAAACCATTTCACAGCATTTTCCCCTCAGTGTTTACTTTAGCACATCACTACTAGGAGGGGTATTTTTAAAGCATTTGGGGTCAGCTGCCTGTTCCTCCTCTCCAGCCTGTGAGGAATGCTGATTAAGTCATTCTTACCTGCTAAACTAATATTATTGCCTCCTGGTTACAGCAGCTACTGTGTAAACTAACAGATCCCACTCAGGCAACTCAGGCTCATATTTTACACACGGCCATCAGATCTAATGAGGGAGCAAAAAATCTGCCAAAAAGTAACTTTCATTAAAAAATCTCTCTGCCATCAGAAGCTCATCATTATGGAAACCGATCTAGGAAAGAACTATCAGGCTTTTCAACCCCAGGTCACTGATGCTGCCTGTACCATCATCCAGATGCTCCCTGGCAATGTCGGTCCAACAGTCCCTGCAACTGTCAGGCCAAAATCAGTGGAAAACAGCTAATGACAGCTGATTAAAAAATTACCCTCTCCCCATAAAAATGCAGTCCACTAGGTTAGTGTTCAAATTGATTAGGAAGGAGTTGACAACAGGATAAAATTTTTCTGTGGGTATAGAGGGCATTTAATTTACAAATATTGTTAATTTAGTTCCTTTTACGTAGTCTCTCTCTACTTTCATATGCACCAACTCAGAAATGTTTATGATGCCAGTTTATACTACAATGTAGCAATGGGCATAATCAAGCCCCAAGAGTGCTTTGAGCTTTCCCATAATGTCTCTTTTTTGAGAGAAGCATAATTTTTCAGAAGTGAGCCCTCTAATACTATATATTCTTTTGAGTGAAGGGACAGTAACAGATGAAATCCACTCAAAAATTATTATTTTGGTAAAATCCATATGAACCTGTGAGATTCATAAAATGCATTTGGAAGTTGAGCTACTCCTAGCCTACACCATGCAAGGCATAGTTTGTGCTGGTTTTGTGTTGGCTGTAGGGTACAGATAAATGGTAGCCAAAGTCTGATACCCTAGGAAACCTCCTGGGAATTTTATGGACCAGCAAGATGAGTTTATTGTAGCTTAGTGCTTGAGACCATGTGGTCGAGATGTTTCTGAAGTAGTATGAGAGTAAATTTAGTGTCTCATACGGAAAAATGGTCAGTCAAAATGCACTGCACCTAGTGGTACTCTTAACAAGTCTGTAACAAGGCAGAGAATGGCCTGCTTTGTTCAGCTTAGTTGAGAGGAAACGCAGTGTGTTGGCCTTAAAATTGTATGTGTCCTCTGAATAAGCAGAGTACATAAATCACTTTCGGCAACATAAGTTCTACATCATAGAAAATAATATCTTTATTTTTAAAAGCAGAGATTAAAGATAAGCTGAGCAATTAATAAAGGTTATAGCTCCAGATGGCCTGAGTTTCAGTGTCAAGCACCCAAAACATGGCCACCCACAGCAATTTGTTTATGGGACAGCTGGTATTACCTAAACTGGGGCCTTAAATACTGTTTTAACTACATGCTCAAGTTTTTCATAGCATCCAGTCACGGATTGCATCTTTCCAATACAAGAGTGGACAGATATCTTCCTCTTTTATATTTACTCAAAAAGTCAGGAAAACAGGCACAGTGTGAGGTTTTCAATAGACTCTTTTTCAAAGATAAGGGAACATGACATAGATCATCACTCTTTCTCCCTGTAGCCTGGCCAAGGATGTACTCAAGAGACAGATAATTCAAACATTAGCAACTCCCAGACAGAGCCTGGAAACTACAGTCAAGGTTGGAAACAGTCCTGAGCCATCAATCTTTGAGTGCATCCAGTATCCAAGGACTCTACTTTCCAGGGTGTTTACATTCTTCATCCATCTAGTCTCCATCTTTTTATTAAGCTGCTACTTAAAATTTTCTTATTGATGAATGTCAGCAGACATTATTAGTAGACACAAAAACACAAGAACATCGTGTTGCTTTGTGACAAATTATTTTATATAGAGAGTATATATGTTACAAAACTGAGATAAATTTTTGTCTTTTCTGCAGGGAAGGTTAAGATGAGTAAGAGGTATTAAGACCATTTATTTCAAAAGGTCTGCAATGGAAACTGAAACTGCTCAGTGCCATATTTCAGAAACCTTGATGGCCCTTATTCTTCTTCAACTCTGTGTTGAAACATAATTGTTCACAACCATTATTACTTTACTGCATTTTGTAAGACAGCTATTTCTGCCACTCTGCTTGGTCTGGCAGTTGTTCACTGCTTGGGACCTGCAACATGTTGGTTTGGGAATTGAAATTATTATGATGCTGCTGCTTTGTTGTTAGGGCATATAGTCAATACTGAAGCCTGGAAAAGCACTAGTTATAACCCATATTTTGACAGCTTGTCAATAATCCTGGTATTACGATCAAAAGGATTGTAGTAAGCCTTACAACCTGTGTCAGGTGAACAGAGAGACTGACCTTATTGAGAGTGACATCATCATGGCCAGTCTTTGCGAACGAAGATTTGGGAAAGGTCTTTTTGCCCTTCGAGCCTGCGCAGTGGATTTTTTAGGTGAGACACAGTGTGTGCTGAACTGAGCCCACCCTTTAATCCTGAGGTTCATCTGCCGGGACCGAGCGAGCTCGGATGGTGTCAGTGAGGTCCTCAGGATGTAGGTTTGTTTAGAGTGACCTTCTCTTAGATGGATGGCCTTACAGGGCTGAAGAGCTCCATCTGCCCGGGGAAGTCCCCCGACCGGGAATCGAACCCAGGCCACGGCAGTGAGAGCACCACATCCTAACCACTAGACCATGAGGGGGCCCCACCTTATTGAGAGTAGGATGAAAAAAAAAGCAGTTAAATTTTATTGCAGGGAAATAAGCCAAAGACAAGAGATTGTTTGGGAAAATGCACTAAAAAGAGTAAAGCGAACAGATCTTCTGAATTGTACAGTCAATGCGTTATTAATAGGAGAAATAATTAGTCATTAGATAATTGTGTTTTCCCACCTGGTCACTTTCAAAGAAAAGCGAAAATAAAAGCTTCAGAGCTTTTTAAATATTTCACCTTAACTGCTTTCTCTGTCTTTCAACACCAGTATCACATCCCACAAGTCTTTAAGGAATACACACAGCAAAACTTTATTAAAAAATGATCCATATTTTGTACTTTTATATTAAAATTTAAGCCAATTTCAGTCAGCACTGAAGAAGCATCAGCCCAAGTGGACAGGACATCATCAGTTAGAGATATCTCACAGAACCAAGAGGATTCATAGAAGCGAGGTACAGGAATAATTGAAAATCTTTTGTATCTACATTATTTTATATTATATTTGAAACTATATCTGCCTCATAAGCCCTTGTGTACCTCAGGATGGAAAACACTTCCTCAATTTTCACAAAGGATGAACTTGGAGCCAGTTTGGAACCAGCACTGTTCCATGCTGGGCACCAGGGAGGGGATTTGAATTTAGACTACTCAAGGTACCAGCATGCCTAACTGAGCCCCTCACAAGTGCTTATTTGCTTATTTTTCATTGCCTTCATAGAGCACAGCCTTTTGAATTTCACTCCTGTGGTCTTTTAAATCACAGCTTAATTAAGATGTCTAAGTAGCCCGAGTAGACAGTACAAATGATTCCTTATACCCCACCATAATTCCTTGGAATATTACAACAATTTAATTACAGTTCACCCCACCCTAGTTAAACTTGGCTAAAATTAATCTTTCTTTCATTAATAAGAGAGTCTACATAAAGTTTTTTGTGGCTTATTAAGGGGTTTTGGTGGGGGTTTTTTGGTGGTTTTTTTTGTGGTGAATATGTGTGATACTTAAGATCTTATTCTATTTCAGTAAAGTGCTTGAAAGGCATAGTAATTAGTAAAGCAGAAATTTTATAAAAGAAAATTTAATAAGACATAAACAATGCAGATATCACATGGCAGCATTATTCAGGAACTGTTTTTCACATAAGAAGGATGAACAAAAGGAAAACGCAAACCCAGGCTGGATTAGGCAAGGTGATTTCAGTGGAGACAAGAAAGCACTGATGACAATGTCCGAGAAACTAAGATGACCATTTGGATCAGACTAATTTAAAGGAAAAAAAAATCATCAGTAATGGGAAAAGTATAGTGGAATGCTATTAGGGAGCTCAGAATCTGTCTTGAAAGATTGTTACTTCTAAGAAAAAACAGAAATGGAAAATTCTCAATGAGGCAAATTTTGCATTGTAAATACTCTAAAAAAAACAAAACCAAGAAAGAGGTAGGATTCAAGCTACAAAAGACAGCCAAACCTCTTGAAAGATCAGTGCAGATGGGGTCTGATGCTCTACATTGTGTCCTCTAGCTGACAAAAATACACAGCCCAAATATTTCTGACAGCAGGGTTGCCCAACCGTGCTGCATTCAGGAGAAGGCCGGGCCTGCAATTGAAGGGGTACCTTCAGGGTTCCTGGGCAGGGAACCAAACTGTATGTTGACAACACATCCAACAGAGCACAGAATCATAGAATTGTTTAGGCTCAAGAAGCCTTTAAAATCACCCAGTCCAACAGTCAACCCAGCACTGCCAAGCCCCCCACTAAGTCATGTCCCTAAGTGCCATATCTACAAGTCTTTCCAGGGATGTTCCAGTTCTTGGCAATCCTTTCAGTGAAGAAACTTTTCCATTTACCAAATCTAAACCTCCCCTGATGCAACATGAGGCCATTTTCCCTTGTCCTATCACTTGTTACCTGGGGAAAGAGACTGACCCCCACCTTGCTACAACCTCCTTTCAGGTGGATGTAGAGAGTGGCAAGGGCATCCCTCAGCTTTCTTTTCTCCTGTAGTTCCTTCAGTTGCTCCTCATCAGACTCGTGCTCCATACCCTTCAGCAGCTCTGTTGCCCTCTGAACATGCTACAGCACCTCAGTGTCTCAGTGGGCTCACCACATGCAAGCAGATGGGCCGTTCCTCCAAGCCCTTACCAACTCTTGTGTCCACACCAGTTCTGGGTTACCTGAAATCTCCTTTTCTCCTTCTGTCTCCTGAGACTGGCATGATGAAGTTTTTTAGGGCAGTGTGTTTACTGGTGTGTTTTCTGTCCTTGGTGTTTGAGTTTTTCTGATTTGCATCCACAGATTGCATAATCTTTTCCAATTTTTGGTGCTTTTATGGAACTGTATCATGAACTTTGCATGTTATAAACTGACCTCTGAAAGCCACAGAAATATATTCAGACATAGGAGCAGAATTCATGAGCCCGAGACACTGTATATGAGCCTTTAAAAGGAAAACATCATCAACAAAAGTAATGTAATTTAAGTATGGCTCTGAATGTTCTGGGACAGGAATGTGTTAAAAACAATGTTCCATAAAAGAAACCATTTATGTGAAAGCACAGTCTTTGATCTTGCTTATGCAGGAGCTTTCTGGAAAATGGAAATACAGGAAATCTTGCAATTGAACAAATATTTGAGATTGATGCCACATTTCAGACGAAGAGGGAATCAATAATTTAATCATTCCATCATCCTTGGCTGAATCTCCTCTGTACCTGCAATAACTCTAATGCTGATCCACCACACACAAAAGGCAGCAGAACAGATGTTGTGAGAAGGAGATCTATGCAACCCTGTCCCAGGAGTTATGCCTGTCTTAATTTTCATTCCTTAATCTGGCAATAGGATACAGAAACAAAAACAGATCAGCCTTATACCCAAGTCTTCAAGGTATGAATTTTTGACATGTGCTGGAGCAAACTTGATTTCATCAGCTGTATTCAGTGCTGAATCTCTCAGTGTCATTACAGCTGCAGAGAGCTGCAGACTTTTAGATGTGGATCTTTAGGTCTAGTGAAAATGTAAAAACAGAAGCTATAATAAATTCCTCCCCTATGAATTGGTTTTGTATATGAAGAATTACTTAGGTATATATCGGCATATACATAGGTAGATTCACCCTCCAGAATATAATTGAAAAAGTTTAAATTGGATTAAATTGATTTGAATTTTACAGTTTGTCTCAAGGCAGTAAACCAAGATAATCTTATTTTACTGCATTCTTATTGGTTTTTCACTGCTTAGAGGGAGTAAAAGAGCATTTGCAGGGGATGACGCTTACAACTGATGATACAGGGAACAAACATCAAGAGGAAGTTGAGGCACTGAAGGACAAAGTGGCTCATGTGGCTGAATTGGAAAGAGGGATGGAGAAAGAACCCAGTTTTCTTCATTTCTATTCCATTATCTTTCTTGATAGAAAAGCTTAAAAGCTTTCCCTCTTCTACTGGAAGAGTGAGCATCCCTGAAAGAAATGAGCGGATCAGAACCAAAAAATGTCAGAACCATTATTTAGAGGAAAAGTGCTGTTTATACCTTCTTCTATTTGAGTTTAAAACATACCTATAAAATGTATTTTTGGATTTTTTTTTAATCACTGTTATAATCTTCTGGAGAAATATGGATCTCCAACAAAAGAATTTCATTATAACTAAAGTCTGTTAAATTCTCCAAAACTCATTCTTGTGACAGTTTCTGTTGTTCTAGTGCTTTATTATTAAATGTCAGAAATAAGACTTTTAGACTATTTTAGTTTTTTCTTCTGGGGGAGCAGGTTAATGTCTTTGTGTAATAATATGGTTATAGAAACTGGTAAAATAGTATGAATATATGGAAGCTGTAATCAAGAGTTATTTCTAGTAATTTTATATTTTCTTCTGTACTAAATGTTAGAATTACCAAACAGCAGAGATTCAAAGGCCATCTCAAACATTACTTAATTTACATGAAAATCTGTTTACACAGATATATTGGAGGAGGAGTGATTAATTCTAGTAAGCTAGGCAGGTAATTTAATTAGCTGGTAAGAATTCTGTCTTGAAATGTCTCATTAATTTGTTGTGAGCAGCTATCTCCAAAGTGTATCTATTAACACCATGAAAGGATATATTCAAATGTGACACACACCCCAAACCCAAGACAGTTACAGCTATAAACTGCTTTCAATAACTCAATTGGAGCTGTAAAATGCTTTTGTTTAGCCCTTGACAGTCCAGCATGTTCTGTCCTTGACAGTCCAGTGTGTTCAGTATCTTTTAGATGTCAGCAATTCAGCAGAGAGCAAGAGAGGAGCAGCTCCCGAGGGGTCATCACTGAGCAGGGGTGTAAGAAGGAGCCTTGGATGCCCTGCCAGAGACACATAAAGATCTTCTCCTGTCTCTGAAATCATTCCTGAAAAGAAATTCATCACTGTGATGCCAAAAAGATCCTACTGCAGAGAGCAAGTGTGTTGACAGGTAGAGACAAAAGGACAGAGTTTTTCTCATAGTCTGAGATTCCCAAAAGAGGCCAGCAAAATACCAGCAGACCCTTTCTCAGACCTATCTATTCCCTGCACCGAAATAAAACTACTTTTCTGTGCCTTAGCTTCATAACACAGACAGGTACTGAGATGATAGGGTCACACAGCTGACAGCTCACTCTTACCCTGTTTTTTCCCTTCCTTCTAAGTTACTGTAGCAGCCAGAAACTATTTCACTGTTTTGTCCCTTGGAGGAAGAACACTTTGAATACCAGGAAAAAGTGAGAAAAAATGCTCTATGAGTTGCTTTAAGTGAGCTAAGTTTCACCTGAAAGGAAAATAAACATATTTTGACCTGACAAAACCAGCTTTAACAGATTGAGGGATTTTTAGATTTAGGCTGTATCACAATCCTTGGGCAGATTGCTGCTGTGTAAAGCTGCTCTCCCTCCAGCCTATGTACCAGCTTTCCTCTCTGTGGGGAGGAGCGGGATGGAGTGGGGTGATGTCTGCCTCAGGCTCACCTGGATATAGCCACGTGCCAGAAGGTACCTGTAGTTATCATGGCTAAGCTGTCACTTCCATGAGTAGCTCAGACACTTGAAAGGGGTGTAGGAAGATACTGCAGCACCTCAGGAGAGACTCACTGAGTCCCAGGGCTGTCCCTGCTCCATGCCTTGGAAGTGACAATGTGGCCTGGGCACATGGCTGGGTGGACACTTTCTCTCCTGCACAGCAGGAATCCACTTCTCACAAGCTCTGCCATGAGCCACAGGCAAGCTCAGGAGGCAGTTAAATTCTATCTAATCCTACAAGGAGTCTACTCTGCCCTACCAGGGGACATTGACTGGGACAAGACAAAGCAGATACAACTGCCTGGCATTAAAAATCTTATCTAATGGTGGGAACCCCTTAATTAAGGAACTAAATCAGCAGAAACAGGGCTAGGTTTGATCGTCTCCTCAGCCTGAGGGGTTTCAATTATATGATTTCTGCGACTCCTACAAATGTATCATTATATATGGTCTATCTCTTCTGCAGCTCCACAGGGGTCCCCTTCAGACACAACATCTAGAATTAACCCAGACAAGAAAAATTCTATTAACTGCAGAAACCTGCCTGTGGCACCAAGCTTCACATATCCAACAGGCACCAGTAGGATATTGAACCTGGAAACCATCCACTTTATATAGGAAGAGTTAGAAACACTTCTGGATGATTTAGGAAATGCTTCACTCCATTCTGACCTGGACCTTTGACCAGAAAGAGAGACTTCAGTAGAGGAGTTCCTGGTCACAGACACTCCAGAGAACACCCAAACTCTTTGACTTCCATCACTGCTAACATCAAACAGCCAGGGAGACAGCCTGGATTGCCCAGACTCACAACAGGAGGAATACTGACCATAAAATTTAAATATTATTCTCTCCTGTGCAATTACGAGTAAAAGTTGGTATTCATAGCAATAGCTGGAAAACCCAGTTCAGAACAGCCTTGGTCCCAGCTAGAAACAGCACAGATAACTGATCTTGCAGCAAGGACGAGGGATGAAGTGTCAGCTCTGATATCAGGGGCTGGGAACAGGGTAGGTGCTTCTTTCTGAGAAATATAAAATGGGATGCTCGAAATTACATCAACCACAGACAAACATGCCTCCAGCAATTATACATTTTATGGCAGAACTCCCCTCTCAGTCGCCTCAGGTTGTTACATATACAGCTAAATAGGATAATTTGTCTGTCTCATCTTTAGAGAGGCACATATAACAGTCTAGTGCAAAGGTAGATGTGCCATATTATATAATATCTGTTTTATCTGACAGGTTAATATAGGTAAACTGTCAACTCCTCCACCACAGGAAGAAGGGAAGGGAACTGCTGATGTTAATCTTTGTTAATAGATATATAGTACAAGTAATTTAAATTAATTCATAGTACTGAGCCTAGACACACCACAGCTACTTCTCTGACATTTTAGGTTTTGAGCAAAGGTCATTGAAGCTATGAAAATCATTGACTTAAGTTCATGCTGATAATTTTTCACAATTGCTATGTTCTCTCTTAGGAACCCAAGGGCTGCCTCTGCACAGCAGTAATTGAGCGTTTGGGTAGAACTGTACAGCAGCTCCAAGGGTCTGTGCTCCAGATATCAGTATATGGCCTTCTATATGACCTAAAGTCATAGTCTAATCTACACCTGTGGTACCAAAAACACTGAGAAAAAAAACAAAAGCAGGGAAAAGATAATAAGCCAAGAAAGTGTCTGCGCCCTTATGAAATAATTTAGGAAATCCAGCACACAGGTTAAGCTCTCTGCGAGTATCTAACTACTGGAAAAATACTGAGGTTCTTAAAGCTTGACACTCATTTCACTCTTTTCCCTCACAATGGCTTCACCAGCTTTGGATGCCCAGCATTGCCCAGGTTTAGGTCTGCTCTAGGCAGGTGAGTAGCTGTGCTCATAAAATGGGATGAACTGTACGTATTACTAATTGAAGCCAGTTTTCTTTTCCTCTTGCCCCAGAAAATAAAATTTTGCCAAATAGAGTTAACAATGTCAAAATTCAGGTAAATAGAGTTGCACTATATTTTAGATACATGGAGAAAATGTACTTTCCTTTAAAAAAAAGTATTGGATGTGAGGTATGCAAACAAAAAGAAAGCATGATTCAGAGACAATAAGCAGCTACCTATGATTGGGTCATGAAATAGTGGCAGCTACATCATGGTCCATATGTCAGGACCTGGGGCATGGTTGGTGCTCCAAGGCTGGGTTTGGGGGTGTCCTCTCCCCCCAGATAGTGAAGGGAGAGAGATGCATCAGAGGACACCACCACTCTGATGTTCTCACTAATCCACCTCATAGAGTGGTGGTCAACTGTGAAAGAAAAGAAGGAGGCCAAGCTGGTGTTGGAAGGTTCAGGCTTTGGGCAGGGACCCAGAGAAAGGTTGTGACCCTGTGGTAGGTTGCAGTGCCACATCAGGCTCTCTTTCCTCCAGCACTGGAGTTTTTGAAGCCATGATGGTTGTTTTGCCATCCATCTTTTCCATTCCTACAGCACTGCCCTTTACCAGTTTTCTCTAGTGGGACAAAAGAGAAGAAAGGGAAGGAATTATGCTCTTTGCACTTTTCTAAACCTCCTAAATTTATTTAAGCTTAATGACTTGCTGCACACAAAACAGTTTTTATAAACTTCAGTCCTAAAGTGCTTGTGATAGGTGGCAATGGAAGCAGTTGTGCTATGTACTGAAAACAGACAACCAAAAAACCGGCAGAAAACCATCGCAGAGGGTTACTTGGAAGAGGGTGTGGGTGGGGGGTATCTACACACTCAATATATAGGTAATACCTTTTGATAAATACAGGTGTAGTCTGCTCAATTAAACAAAGAATCTGTGGTATGATTTTTACTTCAGAAAAAAAAAGCCCTCTAGAACAATCTGTAAACTGGAAATCAGGAGCTGAGGCTGAAACAGTGCAAAGATCCGAGGGAAGGAGAGATGAGCCTCCTACCTCGAGTGAGACAACTCATTTGTAGTATTACCATGAGGAAGGTAGAGGACAGGGTATCTTTCAGAGATCTGCATTTCTCAGGACCAGGTCATAACATGCTTCTTCAGTGCTCTGCAAAGAGTGCTGTGCAGTTCCAGTAACTGCAGTAAATGTTCCCTTCACTAAATGATGCCTCCAAATATCCTGACTTGCCTCACTAATTTTCAGCAAAGGGTCTGAGTTCCCCTGTGTTGCATTTTACACTCTAGTAAAACAAGGAGGGGACTATGGTTGGGGGCATTTTTGCAGTAAACACTGTCCTCAGAGTCAACTGGCTATTTACATATTGCACAATGTATAGGGTTCCTCAGTAGACATGGAGAGCTCAGGGACAAGTATCAGCCCTGTCTCTTCACATCACACCTGGAAGTGCATCTGTGCACTTTCATGGCTCCCCACCAGGTTTCCAGAAACACACAATTGCCACTGAACCAAAACAGGCCTGTTAGCAGCACCTCTCAGGGAAAACAGGCAAGAACAGTTGGTCTGAGCCACGATGGCTCTGTAGCTGATGCAAAATCAAAAAGTACTCAATAATAATTTCCAGCTGGGATCTTCAAAGGGTCCTAAGGGGGTTAGAATTAAATTCAATAGTGGGTTGGAGCTACTTTGAAAACCTCAGTCTTAATCATTGAGGTACTGCTGTGAGAACTCAGCACTGTGCTGTTGAGTAAAGGATCATTTCACTACAGTCTTTTTTCAGAACAGAATTATCTTGCATTGACAGTGATTAATAATCATGAGTGAGTAATTAAGCTTGTATTTACAGAAAACACATGGACAAAAATGATGACTAGGGAAATGGTGCTACAAACTGACCCTTCTCAGTTCAAAGAATGTAAAAGTTGCAGCAGACTTTGCACTCACTCCAAGAAAAATATCTAATCACACATTTCTGATCATCCTGAAAGCTGTAATGAGGGGATTACACATATAAGAAGTGAAAAAACAAGCAACTACCTTTTATGAGGGTTTCTACAGGAAAGAGTTAAATTTACTTCATAGAGAAGTGAGGAGATGCTGTCTCTGCTTTCCCTGTGGGTCTTTCAGAGCTCACACTTTACTGGGAAAGACAGAAAAATTTTAAAAAAGACACCAAGACATAGAGACAGTCTGTTTGTGTGGATCCACTTCTAAGATTTTTACGAGACAAAGTAGATCCTTCTCCTACCCTGTCACATCAGAGACATCCTTCTAATCTTTCTAATATGGAGTCCCAGCCCTATAGTCAGCCCGAGGAAGCAGGTTTGTACATGCTTCTGCATGAAACAATGCAGCCTCTGATTGTAGCCAGGGTGGTTCATGTTTCTTTGTGGAAAGTCTCACTGGCTTACCCAAACAAGACAGGAATCACTGTTGTGTGCTGCAGCATGGAGCAGACTAGAGGAGAGAGAGGAGACATGCACAGCTACTAAATTCTCTCAATTCTTCCATCATTTTAGAGGGTAACAGCTAGGAGTAATGCCAAAGTCTTCCTCAGCAGTGCAATAAGCACATACTGCATCTTAAAGCCAGGAAAGTCTATGGGGTTGTGTGCTGCTACTCTTCAAGCAACCTGCTGATGCCCAGACAACAATGCCTTTCCACAGGGAAAGTATCTCCTCAGGAGAATGGAGCAGATGACCCTGAGATTTTCAGCATAATTGTGGTGCTGACCAGAAAACCATCCTCCCCAGCTCTTCCCCTCCCATTGCAAGCATGGGCTGATGTACCAGAGAGGGCACAGTTGCCCACTGACCTTCAAAGCTTTGGAAAGGAAGGAGCAAGTGACTCATAGCACGTTAGATGGCATGTCCTGGAGAGTCATCATAACACAGACATGTGATAGGTGATCATGTGTGGCTGAGATTTCCCTTGCTGCCTGGCTGACAGCAATCTCTTATTGCTCAGACAGTGTCAGGCAGACACAGAGGAAAATACATTTTTTTTGTATATGATGGTGCAGGATAAGGTTGCGAGTTTGATCCCTGTATGGGCCATTCACTTAAGAGCTGGACTCGATCCTTGTGGGTCTCTTACAACTCAGAATATTCTGTGATTCTGTGTGGTAAGTAAGATGAAGATCTTTCCAAGTGGTAGACCACCTGGAGCAGTGTCAGAGAAGAGAAGGAAGCACAGCCATGTCTGGCTTTGAGGTAGCAGTAGTTATTCTATAAGTAGCTCCCAGAAATAGATTTATGCAGATGCAGAGGCACTCACTGGTGGCCAGCCCTGGGTGAACAGCCACTAAGAATGAGATATGGGTTGAAGGGAGTACAGTAGTCCATAGCATGAGGCATTACTGGTGACCAGAAATCATTAAGAGTTGGAGAGGGCTGAGTTTTGTAGCTGCAGATGGGCTCTGTTGAAGTTCACTCTCTCTGTCCAGCAACAGTGTCACCCATGGAAACTACCCCTGCTGCCCTGAGTAAGGACACAGGAGAGGCCCTGTGCTTACAGATGGAGAGGGAAGCTGCACAGAGTGTCTCTGGAGGATTCAGCCACTCCTCTGACTGCAGTGAAGCAAGAGCTGAAGCCAGACTGTAACCACCCAGGAGCACCTCTGTGAGAACCTGGCAGAGGTCTCTGAAAAGGTGGGGGACAGGCCACTACAGACAGTCATTATTTCCTGGTGCACACGCTTGGCTGCAAACCTCCCTGAGTGGCTTCTGGATAGGGGTGTAAATGCCTTTCACCACGGCAGCACACCAGGAAAAGCACATCTATGCGAGCAAGGCTGCACAGGACATTTCTGGACAACACAAGTATAAAAAAGTGCTCTCCCTTCTCAGCAGTCGAGGGCACACACCCAGCTAGAGATGGTTGTCAGCCCATCTCACCCTGAGAAGTTGTCAGGTAATCACATTTGTCCTGACTGCTGGAGAGTGCTGGGAGTTGAGCCCAGCTCAGAGGAGTCTGCACAGGGATTCACAGCTTTGACGTTATGCTTGTTTGACAGGAAGAGCTGGGGAGCTGGATATGGTCTTTGAGTTGTCTCACCTTCCCGTTGTTCACTCTTCCAGATGGAGAATGGAGACAGCAGGCATGCACATAGAGCCAGGGGCATCCCTTGAACTCCCTTTTCTGGTCTTATCTTTTTGCATGTTGGGGATCAAAATACAAGTTCACAGTGCAGGTGCGACGCAGATTCAGTTTATGTGTGTTGAGATAGATTGCTGCCAAACATCAAGCTCTCTAAAGCAGTGGTAGGTATCTATTTGAAGTCATGTATCATGCTGGGATTGCTGGGCAGCCTACTCCATCTAGAGAGTAAGTAAACCGTAGACCTGATAAGCTTTGTATTACCTTTGTAAAACTTGAATCAAGCCCTTGGGGTGTTTTCTTATGCTAGTGTATTTAAGATTAACAAACCTAGATGTGGTGTACAGTTCAGAGACTTGAGGGGCAAATCCTATTTGCCAGGAAAGATAGATGAAATAAATACTTAGTGAAATAAATATTTTATAAAAGAAATAAAAATAAAATATAAATTCAGAATTTATGTCTCACAGGACTAATGTATCTTAACATTTAGGCTAAAATGACTCCGAGGCCTCCGATGTTTCATTTCCCTTGCCTTTGAGCAACATGATTAATTTAAATAGACAAAGAACCAAATGGTAAATCACAATTCCTTTGAAGTTTAGAGCTAAGTCTGCTGAATCAGTATTAAGCTGTTCCTGCATTTCAATTAACTCTTTGAGAAACCGCTGCTTCATGGAGACCTTCTGTAATAACTGATGTGAATGAGTGGAATTTCAGAGGTGATGAAGACCTTTCAGTTAATTGATTTTGAGGCTCCAGCTAGATAGGCCATGCAAAAAAAGGAGAACATAGCCCTGGAAGTGGTGATAAGTAGCTTAATCTTCAAGGCTTTTTGGTTTTATTTTTAAAAAGAAAGCAGTGAATAAGAATGTTTGTTCCCGGAGTTCTTTTGAGGAGCAGCTTCTGTAGCTGAAATAAATGTGTTAGTAGTTAAAAATAAAATCAATGACCTCAGCAGCCTTCTCTAGATGCAATCCTAAACCAGCACTGACCTGAGTTTTTTATTTGCAGATTCTTAATTATGTGAAGACTGTCTCTTCCTTATTCTGCCATCAGTGTAATGGAACAAAGCCATTTGCAAACTCTTTTCTATAGTGGATTAGGTCCCTTTTTTTGGGGGGGGGGGGGGAAGACAACAATTTGGGAGAAGACATACAGTTGTGAATGATCTTGCCAATGGAGTACCAGAACATATTTTATGGTGTGGTACCTATCTCCTTTCATGAAATCAAGCATGGACAAGAGCAAGGTTTCTCTCCTCTCCAAATCATTTGAGTTTTATTGTTTCTAAATATGCTGGCAGTGTACTGAAGCATGTACTAATATGCTATAACATACACATTTATTATTTTTATAGTGCCTTCTCATTTTCCATACCTTCCTAAAGTAAAAGGTGAAAGTAGCTAACTTGGATTTTCAAAACTTGTTTACTAAATTCTCCAATCTGGTATATGTGCACCAAATCTTGTGTATGTGTGAGAGGGAGGAACTTTCACGAACCAGTAATTCCAAACAAAAACATCTTTTGGAATTTTATTCATACTTAGATAAATAAAACCAGAATAGACTGATTGGTCCTTCTCTGCTTTGATGGACTGTTGTAGACAGGGTTGCTGAAATCACAACATGAATTTCTGCTGTCTGTGTCAGAACTGCTCCCCTGGGTTCTAGGCCCAGCACTACCAGTATTCACCTCCAGACCCTTATGATCTTCTTGTGCTGAACCTTACCACGTTCCACACCTGTACAGCTGGCACAACATCTTCACTTCTCAGGATACTGACAGCCATTAACATGGATAGCTCTGAGGATTCGATCAGCGAGCCCACACACAGAGCCAAAGAGAATCCTGCCTCCAGGACACATATATCACGAGTTTACTTATACTCAAGGCTGTCCCCCATGGTATTAAACACGTGCATTTGGGCAGTGGAGCAGAGTGCCTGATGTCAACTTCAGTGTGAGCTGAATTGCTTTCCAGCTTCCACTTGACACATCAAGTTGTTACTTCCCTGTGCACATGTGGGCAGCTGCAAGTACCCACTCAGTGCTACATGTGTGAATCTGGAGCTGGATCCCCCTTCCATCTTCAGTTCCAACATGTGCACCATCCCCTAGCCAGCTTTAGCTTTAATGCTCTCGCTTACTCTTCTCCTCCTGGTCTTCTTTGGAGTGGCATTTTGTTCTGGAGAAAACATTTCATGTTGGAATGGAATACAAGAATTTAGAAACTCTCATTTGACCAAGCAATTCTTTTATGAAAAAACTTTTATCAGACTTTCTCCAGCAGTTTTAGTAAAGGCATAAAATACTGTTACAATCTCTTGCCTCGTCAGCTGGTCAATACTAACCTGCTTCTTAAAGATACAAGCTGAAACTATTAAAGATGTGGTGAAAAGATAACATTTGGGTATTTTTTGAAAGAAAGCTCTGGTTTGATTTATTTTGTAATTCATTATAGTGAACTGGTTATTTTAGTCCTCAATGAATTAAAGTAACTAATATTTTTATCAGAACAGTTTATCAAGATCAATGATAAATAATGTTATTAGACTTAATATTCCAACCTCATTTGCTTTCCACACAGAAATTCATAACAACCAATAAGACATGGCTGTTTAATAACATTGTGCTAAAGCCATAAACACTGTATTTATAAAGATAACATATAACAAAAGAGAATAAAAACTATCTTGTTAGAAAAGAAGATTCCACCTAGACTTAATAAATTCTGAGTTTGGGCTCTTTATAATACAAAACTAACAAATAAACCCCTTAAAAAATAACAAACATTTACTGTTTTGATGAAATGTGAAAATGAATCACAATTGTTTATTTCTTCCCCATGTGTCCCTTCTCTCTCCCTCCCTGCCTATCTACCTCTCTAGGGGGGCAGTGGAGAGGGTCAAGAGAAGAAGATAAGAACAAAAGAGAGAAAGACCCAGGTCATTTCCAAAAAGGTAATGTATACAAACCTAACATTTGTAAATTACTTTGAAGAATTAAAAGAAATCTATATTTTAAGCCTACAAATGAAAATTATCTCCTTTTTGTGTGTGAGTTTTTATTTCAATATTCTGATGTTTTCCAGCTTCTACTCGTTTGGATATCAGTTAATTACTGGCCCATTAAGTACCTCATACCATGGTTAGATTCATTCTTTCATTGAGTAGTCTATTGAATAACTGGAAAAGTTCAAATGACGCAAATCAATTTTATTATCACATCACTACCAAGTCAGAGGCCTCACCAGGAAGAAAAGAGCATGAGGAAATATGAAGCATAACTTCCAGTTCCTTACCAATCTCCCTGCTCCATTTCTCTCCTGGGTTCACAGAGCAGAGCCTGACATACCCATCTGTTTCTAAGTGTTTCAGGCTCTGACTTTCATAGAGGCCTTTTGCTACAAGGTTAGAAACATCCTAAAGCTCTGACTCGAATCAGACTTGCGCCGCTCTCCCATGAAAATAAAAATTCCAGACAGAGAAGGAAATTTATTTTGCCTCTTTTAAAGCTGGCTGGTGCTCAGAGATACCCAAACACGAGTGACAGCACATTAAATGTGTCTGTGTTAGCAAGCACTGGTCCAGTGACCTTGATAACACCCATGAGCAGAGGCCATGCAGCCATGGCAATTTTTTTACACGTGAATCTGAGTGCTGCAAAAGGTGGTATTACAGGCAGGCAGGAGGTTTATATATGATTTGATTTCTTATGATTGGTGACAACAAAAGCAATCCCCAAAATGCAGTGACTAAGATTTTCTCTCGAACTACAAACTTTCACATTTCTCTGAAAGTGTCTTTTCAGCAATACCATATATATAGTTATTATAATTATATGTAGTACATACAGTCATTATTTTTTACTGACTCATTTAATTGTGTATAACTAGAATGAAGTTTCAAACTCAATTTACTGGGCTGACTGGAAGCTGCACAGCTTTCCAGTGTATATGGAATCTTCCCAGATTCCATTTTACCATTTTCATAGCCAAAGGCCACTTTGCTGCCTATTTAGTTGGGTGACTATAAAATAATCAACATAATCAGACTGGAATGAGAAGGCACACATTGACCTTCTTTTTCCCAGTACCTCTGGGCTGTTGTTATTATGTTAAAGATCTGTGGGTCAATAAAAAAAGCTTATTAAGGTGAGGTTACTGAATGGAAACAAGACAGTGCAGTCAGTCCTCATCTGCAGTTCATAACAGTGTAAATATAAACTTCTCTCCTTTCTTCCCTCTTTTTTTGGAAGTGACTTTAGTACTTTTCTATTCAGCTTCAGTTAAATGGTTTGTGTGATCTCTGCTCAACTAATTTCAGGTGTACAGAACCAAAATAGCTCAATCTTACTTTATAGATCCTCTGCTGTTAGAAATTATTGATTCTGCTGATACAATAAGGTACGAATTCTCAGAAATTATTGTGAAATTTCTTTTTTTTTCTTCCTAATTCTTATATATATATAAATATATACTGTTTTCCTGTCCAAAAAACCTAAAACAACAACCCACCAGGAAAAAAAAAAAAGAAGAAAAAAAACCCTCTGCAAAATCAAAATCCTTGAAAAATGGAAGCAATTGTCATTGACACAATTTTCCCTCATTTCAGCCAGCTCCAGCTACAATACAGTGTAGTATGTAGCATTCTGAGCTGAAATAAATGACCTGCCTGAAGTTCACATTTATCTGTTCATTTCAATGCTATTTAAGTAGATCATCTGACCTAGACAAAATATATAGGTTCATTGCATAACTTAGGTATGATGAAAGAACAAATTTCTGAGAATACTTTTCATTATTATAGCGACAGTAAAAGGGCCAGAGCTAAGAAATATAACATTCCAAAGAGCACAGAAAAAGAGAAATAGGGAAAAAATAGCTATTCAAGTAGATGGCAACAGGTCACACATTAAAACTTCAAAAGAGCTGACCGCAAGGGAAATTAAGAGAAACATTTCAGAGAGCATATGATTATGTGGGGATAGAAGCACTGCAGTCAGCAGTGGAGGTTGTGCTCCTGCTTCTCATTTGACGTATATCAGCCGCATTCCAACAGCACTAGGGACAAAAATGAAAAGTTGACTGCAGTGAACTCCTCTTATTCTGAAATTATGAGAAATTAGGGGTCCTGGACACAAACCACAAGCTCCCATTTGTATTGCAGTGACTTAACCAACACCACTGTTTGAAATATGGATTTGAACTGCTACTGGTGATTTCCCTGTTTCCTTGCTGAAGGGAGAAGGTTTCCATCCATAGTGGTGACTGTGAGTTCTGCCCCCAGGCACTTCCTCCAGCTGTTCTCATGAATGATTATGGGATGGGGAATATAATGTTTATATATTCAATGGTAAATAAGAGCTAATGAAAATACCTGGAGGGGAATAAATAGCTTCACCCAGAATAATCCTCAGAAAAATCAGAGCAAGAGAAGGAAAAGGCTGCAGTTCTGCTTTGCAGGATGCAATTTATCCCAGGAAGGACAAGACCAGTGGTTCTTTTGCTCAGTCTCTCTCTAACATCTGGAAGTTTTTCATAGTACACTTTTTGATTCCTCTATTTTTAAAACAATACCCTTACATCAGACCCAGCAAAACCTGAGAGCCAGTCATGCTTTGGTTTCAGTCTTATGCTTAGCTAAAGAACATCACCTTGGCCTACCAAAACAAAAACAGAAACAAAACAAAAAAAAACCCCAAAACAACAACAATAAAAAAGAACACAAAATGAAAACCCGCAAGTATTTATATTTACTCTCACTTTCAAATATCTAGGTTTATCCAACTACTTTGAACTCCTGAGTACACCAACAAAGTACACCTAAAAATAAACTTCATGTTGTGTTTTTTAACCTCTAAAGTAATAGAGAAGGCAGATTTACTTGCTGCTCTGCATTGGCTAGGAATCCAGTGAAGTTTGGACATCTCTTTATCTTATTTTCTTCTCCTTTATCCTCTTTTCTTTTCTCTCTCCCTCCCTGCAGCCAAGTCATTGATGTTAGTTTCTGAAGTCCTTTCTGCCAGAAGCTTGCCCATCTGTTCAGCAATGTCTCCTTGTAATGATGGCATTAATTTTTTTCTGCATTTTGTTTAATGGTCTTCATCAGAAATGTGCAATCTTTGAATCACAGCCCAGTTCTCATCAGAGTGATAATTTGTTTGAGTAAAGCTCTGGAAGGCAGAGACCCTTAATTTTGCATTAACAAGCACTTCAGTTTGACTTCAGCAAAGATGGGCACCGGAAAAGCAGACCTGAGTCTCCTCTTAGCTGACTGCATTTTTAACTTCCATATGCATTAAACAGGAAAGGTTTACTTCAAAATACTTCTAAGAACAGAGAGAGTGAACTGCTGATGTCAATTAAATCAGGTTATTCAACATGTTGTAAAGTACTGACTGACTCATTTTTAGGCACAATGCTCTTATATGCTTTTGTTATCACAGTGCTGACCCAAGCAGTACCTCTTTCAAAGGAATATGGCATCAAATACAGCAGGTGAGTATAACCAATGTCCCTTCAGTCTGTGATAGGTACATTTTTTTCCCTTCTAATTACTCAGAAGGCTCAGAAATTCATAGACTTCTGGAACGTATATTCCCCCCACTATACTAACATAAATCAGAGGAATTCCATTTTAACCAGTTCATTTTCTCTGAGCCTGCATAAGTGGAACATCACAAGGTCTACACCTTTTTCATAGTTTCTATTTTGAAACTCATAATTTTCAACAAAAATTAGTAACTAGCAGCTAATAATACTTTATATATTTAGCACATGGTATTCTATAATTCTTGCCACAAATCCTGCATCACCCTCGAGGAGGAATTTAAATGAACATTAATAGATAACAAGTGAAAGCTATAGGTTAACTGGGTAAGAAATATGTATTCTGAACTCAGAAGACATACACTGCTATCTAGTGGCAACAACAGGAAGTCTTAATACACTGCAGCCCATAGCCATACATCATTTAAAACACAGGAATTTTTTATTTGTTGTCTTTTTTTTTTAAATAGAGAAAAACAGTGGGGCACAATCAGCACCCTACCAGTGTTTCTGATGTCATCTCTCAACAGTCAATGTTTGTAACTGGGAATAGGCTCCACATTTTAATTATATTTATGATTCTTCTGTGAAAAGTGATTGCAGAACTTCAAATGCTAAAACTTTCTTATAAAATATGAAAAACATTTTTGTAATTAGAAACAAATATTCTTGAAAGAAACTAAAGCAAAAGGCCCAAAACAAGACTACAGGATCATAGGATCACAGGATCACAGAATCACAGAATATGTCAAGTTGGAATGGACCCATAAGGATCATCGAGTCCAGCCCTTAGCCCTTCACAGGACCATCCCCAAGAGTCACACCATGTGCCTGAGAGTGTCATCCAAACACTTCTTGACCTCAGTCAGGCTTGGTGCTGTGATCACTGCCCTGGGGAGCCTGTTCCAGTGCCCAACAACCCTCTGGGTGAAGAACTTTTTCCTAACATACAACCCAAACCTTCCCTGAGACATCTTCAGGCCCTTCCCTTGGGTTCTGTCACTGATCACCACAGACAAGAGATCAGTGTCTGCCTCACCGCTTCCCCTCACAAGGAAGTTGTAAATGCAACGAGGTCTCCCCTCAGTCTCCTCCAGGCTGAACAGACCAAGTGATCTCAGCCACTTCTCATACAACTTCCCCTCAAGGCCCTTCACCATCTTCATTGCCCTCCTTTGGACACTCTCTAGTAGCTTAATATCTTTCTTATATTGTGGTGCCCAAAACTGCCACAATATTCCAGGTGAGGCTGCCCCAGTGCTGTCAGAGTGGGACAATCCCCTCCTTCACCCAGCTGGCGATGCTTTGCCTGATGTCCCCCCGGACACAGTTGGCCCTTCTGGCTGCCAGGGCATTACTGTCTCATATTCAACTTACCATCACTCAGAAACCCAGGTCTCTTTCTACAGCACTGCTATTGTACATTTTTTAAAAAATGGTTAAAATAACTCTTGTCAAATCAACTCAGTTCAATTTTGTAAGCTTATAGGTCAACTTAATATTTCCCTGTATTTTGAAACTGTTTCTAATGATAAATTTTGAGAACATTTTAGAAGACTGACTTGTAAAAGGATATATTAAGTTGTTTTCAGGACCCAAAAGTAGCTAAAGAAATATTTCATTTCCTAATTCAGCCAGAAGTCTAAGGAGCAGTGTTTATTTCCATCTCTCCAGCAACCACCATGTTGATTTGTCATTCTCTGCTTTATCACAGGGGATGCCTGCCAGCAGGAACAGCAAAATGGACCATGGGTTTTAATTCCAGCCTATTCACTCTGCTGCCTCTAATGAGAAGCCATATTACTTATCTGATATCCATGGCTGCAGACATCAGTTGAAGGTGTTGTAAAGTTAATCTCCCCAATGTTTCTCAAAGAATCTCTCAGGATCTGATAATGGTTGGTGTCTGATGAATAGCTTTGGCAGTTCGCAAAATTCCTTTTATTATATGGCTTATGAAAGATAAATCCTACATGGTGTGACCCATGGACTACAAGCCCTATGCTGAGAGTCAGTTTAAGTAAATTTATATGTATCTTTTTACATGTGGTCCTGAAATAAAGCTGAGTCTGGAGGGAACTAATTAAGAGAGGGTAACCAGGTAGGAACTCCTATGTCCCTTTACAGCTTATGGAGAGAAATTTATGCTTCCCAGAAGGAAGGTAGATGCAAAAATTTGTTTGACCTCCTTCAAATAACTTCTCTGGGCTGAGATGAATCATAGTCAGGAGGGTCCATTTCTTTGCACTGGTTATGGAACGACCAGGCGAGCTCAGCTTAGAGATGAGTTTGCCCAAAGGAAACTTGCTGAGTACCTCAGGGCTGAGAAAATTGATCATTCATAGTTCATACCTCAGATGTTGAGCAAAGATACCCCCTCACAGGTGGGAGTCCCATCCAAACAGTATGACTGGAGCACAAAGATCTGTTTTAAAGCTACTTTTCCTCTCTTTTGTCCTTGCAACATCCATTCACAAAACAAATTATCAAGATTTCAAAGAACAAAAGGTAGTAGTAACAACACAGAAAAATAGACGTAAAATAAATTCTATAGATGTAGAATCAATTTCTTAAATCTGAATCCTTGTTTTACAAATCAAAAAAGAGGATTAGAGATTGACTGCTGATTGTGACACAAAGGCAGAAGAAGAAACAGAACATGCCCTTAACCCCTACACAAATGATAACGGATGAATTTTGCAAGCGTATAATACTGTTAACATTAGAGTCCTCTAATGGAGCTTTCTCAAACTGGCTGTCTATTCTAAATTTGTTCCCCATGATTATTCTACAGTCAGTGGAGAGGGATAGGCACTTCAAAGATGACCAGCATTAGTAGACACCTTTTGATAAGGAATCTTAAGACCGCTTTCTGGAAATGTTCATCTCTCTGCCTACAAAGTGCCAACACAAGATGCTCCAGCCTTTGTCTCTGACCCTTCACTTTCTTTCTCCTCTCCACTCCAGCTCATGTTTTTGGGCCATGGCTCAGGGTCATAACTGTCAAAAAAAAAAAAAAAAAAAAAAAAAAAGGCTATTTTTAATCTGAACCCCTTCTGTAAACCACATCACTGTGGCCAAGCTATGCTGGTTTCCCCTCCCAATGAGGGGAAAGCACAGAGGCAGGAAGGAGTAAGCAATTTCAAGGGAAATGCCCAGAGCTTAATCTGCAGATACTGCAGCGAAGCAGAATCTTGTGGTGACTACAGAGAATTTCACTGAAATTTTCAATGATTCCTTATCACAAGATGATTAGCACAAGTGTACTACTTTATTTATATCCATCTATGAGATTTGCATTTCACAAATGGGCTGAGAAACTCCAGTCACATTTGGCATGTTAGCCTGACTGCTTGGAGAGCTGTGGAGAGAGGGTTGGTTGTCACACTGAAGGGCACAGCAGTGCATGCAGAACAGAGTCTACAACGGTGAAAATAAACAACAATTATATCTTTTGCAGGTTGGTTTCAACACATGCACAGGGGATTTATTATTCAGCATCAGCCTACATTCATATCTTGATTTTACAAAAAAGTTTTCAACAGCTAATCCTAAACACACCTCTCAGCTTCTGAACCACACAACGTTTTTCATATCTTCACAGGAAAGGATCACACATACCTTAGATACCTCAAGTGTTTGTTGATCTTAAACTTAACAATTCTGGGTTTAAGGATTTCATTTGTAGTTTACTGAGTCCTAAATTTAATCTGGAGTGTATTTTCACAGAAAATACACCTTTAAACATCTTCCCTCTTATCTCAATTTTAATTAAAAGGATTTTGGATCAGTATTCTATAAATATGCTAACAAGTTGATGGGAGGATTTTGTCTGTTAACATTACAATCCTGCATTTGTGAGTCAGCTGTGACATTCTGCAATGGATCCCAGGGCAGAACTTTACAAGGGCTGTTAATGTTTGCAATGCTGAACAAATATTCTAAGATACTTGAAATCCCAAACTCTCATCTGCACATTCCAGTGCAGTGTATGCAACAGCAATTGTGTCAACACTGCTGTATCCCACGTGAATAACAAGGAGACGGAAATATGGGCCCACAAAATCAAAACTATCCCGGGATGTAGAATTGTGTTGAGAGCTATAGGGCAGCGCCAGGATGTCATCAAGCCTGAGGACTCTGACATTTGCAGGCTTTTCAGTGCCACAGTGGTGTGTAGAGCCCAACTGCCTGGTCAATCTGCCCATTTCCTTGACGGATCAGAAACCCAGATTGGGCATAAGGGCAAATAACAGAAACAAGTGAGAGGGCAAAGCTGGGCTCCAACTACACCACAGCAAGTTTCAATTCAAATACTCAGATGACTCTGAGAAAGCTATTTTAGTGTTCTAAAGAAGCTGTCTTTTATTTTGTTTGGAAATAAACTCCTTGTGCAAATAATACAGGGAAACATTCTTCTCTGACGTCTGTTTGACAAGTTTGAGAGAGATTATCAGCAGTAGCTGGTGAGGGCTGTGTGCAGCTGAGGACACAAGGTAAAAAGAAACCTGTAATTTTTCAAGGGTACTTTGGAATGATCCAGACAATGTGAAACTGGAATACATACTGTCTACCCCCAGGACTGGACACACAGTTCCAGAGTGCCAGGAAAAAGTGATTCATTGGCTCTTTCCTCCATGAGGAGTCCCCAGTTTCTGTTTTCCTTTTATTCTGCAGTTTTACACAGATACCCATAGTTATATGTCTCTCCAAGTAAACATTCACAGCTGTCATTAAAGGACTACAGGAGAGAAGAACATCCTGCTTCCAAGTACAACTGTTGCTAAACTAAACACATGGGAGAGGATAAGTCCCAAAAGACTGATACTTTATGGCTCAATCTCAAAGTAAATCTCATAAAATACAAAGGGTGTTGAAAACTTATGGGATGTTTCCTGACTTAGCATGCTTCTCTCTTGAAATAACCCTTCCAACAGCATTCTTTCTTTGCATAAAATAGAAAAATTATTTATACCTGTTTCTGCACTCACTTTTAAGCACAGTTAACACTTCTTTAAGAGGTTTTCTCCAGTCAAATAATGTCTTTGCAACACTTCTAACTTCCAAATACCCATGTAATCTATAAAATCAGTGTTTTGACAGGGTGTTGTGGTGTGTGTGTGTGTGTTCAATTTGGTAAATAAAAAAAGAAATATTTTACTCAGGTATTGTACTAAAGGGAAAGGAGTATTTTGAATTAACAGGGTCCTTCAGTGCAGGGCATTTGTTAAACTCTTATGTGAGATAAGTTGTCTTCCAAGACATGCCTCTGACTTTAACTGAAAGAGTTGTTATATACTTATTATATGTATAGTTGGCAATATAAACAGCACTCTGCACTTAAGGTGGAATGAAGGTGAACTTTCAGAATTCCCTTTTTTCCTATCTCCCCAAAATAAACTAATCAAACACGATAACTAAATTTCCCACACTGCTCCTCATTCCTGTAACCAGAGGGTTGGTTTTTTGGTTTTTTGTTTGTTTTTTTGTTAGGGTGTTTTGGTTTTTTTCCACAGAAAGTCCATTTAAAAGCAAATATAAACCACACACACATACGCGAAAAGACTGTAAAGTGTTTCTGAAATTACCAACTTGCCTGCTCTGGTGATCTTTTTTTTCCCCAAAACTCAACATATCTTCAAAATGTTTTTATTCTTGTTTTGCTGTGGGATTTCAAAGCTATGAGGACTGAATAAGTAAAGAAAGTAATGCCACATGAGCTAAAAGTTGTCCACACATACAGAAACACTGAAACTAAACATTAGTAAATACACATTTATGAGCTAGCATTTCTATTAAATTATTTATTTGTTTATTGGGAGGGTGGACTTACATGTAAGTAACATGGAGGGGTTTAAAATATATAACATGTATACTGATCCTGGTTTACTTCATCATCTGTATGGCTGTCATTTAGGTAAGACAGAGTTCAGAGGGGCTGTAACCATCCAGCTGCAGAGCACGGCTCACTCCTCTCTGACAGGAGCAAGCAGGAGACAGCGTGAAGGCTTAAAGACACATACCAGCTACAGGTGCCTACTTCCTGAGAGGTGAGAGATGAAAGATTTGGGGTTTCTCTCGTCCTTCTAGGAGGCAGAATTTAGTGTGTAATAACAAAGAGTGCCAAGATTACAGCTACATTTTAAGATTGCTGCTTTCTCTCTCAAAAGAAGCTGCCAGATCCCAAATGTTTACTGCTTTACCTATTTACAGCAATCCTGTGCTGCCTCTAGTAGTTTGCAGAGTGAAAAGGGAACTGCAGATGTGATGCTTGGGAAAATGTGGTGCAGAGGATGAACAAATAGGCCATATAATGTTTAACTTTGTCACAGCTTGAGGCTTTCAATACTCAAATAAATTCTTGGTCTTCCCACTGCTTTTCCTTATGCAGCATAATCCTGTCTTTCCTAGTATTCTCTGCTGCTCAGCATTTTAAGTTGGCTTTTCATAAAGCTTGCATATTAAGAATTCATAGGCAATTTTACTCATGAAGAATTATTCCTTTAAAGCAGAGAGGGCAAAGGCAACTTTTTCCAAGGTTGCTGGCTGTTAGAAAGATGGCCATTAAAATAAAGCATTCCAACTGTAAAACTGCTTTTTAAATTAAAACCAATTCTTTCAAACTACTACTCTTGCCAGAATTGTAAGTTTGATGATTGAGGTCTAAAATATGGAAAAAGGATAATCAGAGCTTAAGAAGAACTGAAGTCCAGAGTGATAATGCATAGCAGAGACAGAGCATTATTGATTGATTAGCGGAAGAAGCAAATAAGAAAGCCTAAGAATCTTTTTTTTTTACCTTTTTACTTTACTACTAGTGAAAGCGTTAATGTTAATTAGATCATCAAGCCATAAAGCTGAGAGAGTTGAGACATGGGAAGTCTAAGCACAAGCCATGTCTGAGGGAACATCCCAACGTGATGCAAGAGTTGGTGGGTGCAGACTCCAGGGTAACCTGGGAGAGGCTGGGGATGGAGGGGGAGTGAGGGCAGGTGACTGAGCCCTGAAATTTGATACCTGAGTACAGTGCATGCATGAGGGAAGCTAGAGTTTTTTACCAGCTACCTCAGGAGTCCCACAACTAAAAGAAGGTGGCGAACTTCAGGGATACACAATAGTTCTCTAAATATAAATTTTATTCATGTTGCTAAAAATGGAATTTCTACTACCATCTTGCTAGCAGGGGATGAGGTAAAATAGCTCCTGAAGTAAGTACAGTCCTTTCTTCCCTGAAAGGAAAGCAAACTATTCCTGCTTGTTTGTATAGGCTTCTCTAAATCTTCTCCCCATCAGGCCAGTTGCTTTTCTCATTGATCCTTCCTCTCTCTGCATGAGAATTTCTCATCTTCATCCACACAGGCCTGAGATGGGTCCAGTGGGTTACTGCTCTTCTGGAGACTATGAAGCACCAATTCTCTTTCATTTTAGATCAAGAAGTGATCTATGTGTAAGAAAAAGTGACTGGCACTGAATTTTGTTCCCTCGTTTCTGAATTCTTTTTGTGTGCCTGCAGAGGGGGCAGGCAGGATGCATACATCTTCAATTACATTTATAGGTGTCATACACACAGAGTCATGGCTAAACTTTTCTCCTCTTTCTGGGTAGAGAGTCTCATTCTATGATTTTACAAAATTCAGACTGTTTCCTAATCATGAATATAATTATTTATTAATTGTGAAATCTGTTTGCAGCCTTACATAGGCAGAGATTTGCCAGGGAAAAAAAAGGAAATTTATTCACCAGTTATTTCTGGCTGGATCAGTATGTGGTTTTGTGTGAAGTGAATTGGCTATATGTCCCATATTCCCCATATACTAATATGAAATTAATATTTTACAGAAGAATGAATAGTTTGTTCTCTGCTAAGACACCATTTAGATTTGCAGAATTTTTGCCAAATGGAATTCTAAACTTACAACCTACAGAGATAAATTTTCATTTCATAACTTGGAATTCATATGAAGTATTTCATATAAATGCTGGGGAAAAAAAAAAGAAAAAAAAAGAAAAAGCTGTTCTTCTTATTTTGGAACAAAATATAAAAAAATTACAATAATGCAAAATAAGATGTATAATGTTTTATTCAAGGTTGTATAATCAACAAGCATTTTATAGCTGAGATTTCATTCCATTTGTGCAGACAATGAATGTTTGTGAAATTTTTGCTAGACTTGACAACGTGACCATTTTAACAGCAGAAGTAACTAAAGAACTAAAATACTGAGAACAAATGCTGTTGCAAAAAATCCCACTCACTCTTGTAGTTAATGGTAAGCCAAGGCACTACTAAATGGCACTGCAGAGGTGTTGTGAAAGCATTGAATTAATTTTTTAACAAATTATTCCCACTGGAAACTGTATTTTAAGTCAGAAAACATAAAGTGTTGTCAGGAGAATATCAGGATCTCTTTGAGAAGTGTTTTGTATGGCATGTAACCTGAGGTTCAAGATCCAATAAAAGATGTGAGCTCCAATGGAAATATTTAATTTTCCTTTTGAACAGTCTTAACCGTGGCAGACAATTTTTCCTAGATTCTTGAAGGAACAGATATTTCAGTAGAAAGATAATTTCATATGAAGAGGACAGTCAGGTTTCTCTACTTCGTGAGACCAAAGTCAGACCAAAGTCAAAACAAAATCAAGAGACAGAATTCTACTACAAAATTACCAGAAAAGCCTATTTTTATATAGAAATACATATACTTTCCCAGTCTGTAGTCTACAGGAATAGCTAAAATACTATCCCTATCTATAAGATTCACAAGAAAAAGAAATATATAAAGAAATACTAGTGATAAAGATGAATGAAGTGACTTAAGTTCAAGGGATTTCTATGGTGGTAGCTGCTTCAAGGCTATTGATTTTCCAAGGTTCATCATTTGATCGAATTTGGACAGGAAATAGAAAATTACTTAAAGTCCTGAAATGATAATTATTGTGTATTTAAGAGAATCTAGACTCACATTATATTTCAGGTATGAGCATCTAATTTCAGCCATGAAATAGGTTGCCTAAATTGTTGACAGGTAGTCAGGAGTGACCACTTGCTCCAGGCATGAGGGTAAAGGGCTGGGGCCCAGGTGGTGTTTCCTCAGTCTCGCTGGTGAAGGGGAAACACATGTGAAGGAGCAGATGGTTCTGCAAATCAATACCTGGCTGTGCAACTGGTCTCATCAAAAGGGATTTGGCTTTTAAAAACACAAGATCTTTTTTGAGGACTGAGGACTAATAGAGAGAGATGGGATGCACCTGACAAAGCCAGGTAAGAGAGTGTTTGCCCACATGCTGGCCAACCTGGTGAGGCAAGCTTTAAACTGGAAATTATGAGGGATGGAAATTACAACCCGTGGTTAAAGGAGATAGCAGTGAACAGGAGTGGAAAGCAAAGGGTGCAGGGTGGCAGGAACAAGAGACACCTCAAAATCAATAAGAAGGATAGAGACATCAACTTTAAGAGTATACAAAGACCTGCAACCTGTGGAAGAAGCAAGAGGAACCAAAGCTCTGTATGGAGTCACAAAACCACTGGAATAACTGAGACATGGTGGAACAGCTTGTTCAGCTGCAGGGAACAACAGAATGGATGGAAGCTCTTCAGGAAACACAGGCAGAGAAGACAAAGAGAAGGGGGAGTTGTCTGTGTGAAGATGCAGTTTGGCTTTATGGAGCTCTCCTATGGAATGAATGTTTGGCTGGTGGAGAGCCTGTGGGTAAGGAACAGAGGGGAGACTGGTAAGAGACACTGATGGGTTGTTGTTGCAGATCCCCTAATTGTGGTGAAGAAGTGGAGAGAGGGTATTTCTCAAGGGTATTTCTGGTCACAGGCTCTGGTTCTCATGGGGAACTTGATCCAACATCTGCTAGATGGTCAGCTATGTGACACAACCAGTCAGTGAGGCTTCTGGTGGTTGTCAGCAGTAAACTCTAAATACAATTAGTGGATGGGGCAAGTCAGGAGGATGCACAGCCAGAGACACAGGAAGTCACAGTAAGAACTGATTGGGCATTACCTGGATGTCTCTGGATAGTCACTGGCAGCCTTGTTAGTAGTGAACATGAACTCATGCAGTTCAAGATCCTTTGAAGTGTGAGGAAGGACAGTAGCAGTGTGCAGACACCGGATATCAGGAAAACAAGCTTTGGCTTATCTAGGGAACTACCAAGTGGGATCCCATGGGAGGCATCTCTGAAGGGTAAAGGAGCTCAGGAAACAGGCAGGTCTTCAACAGCATCATCCTCTATAATAATATTGAAGAAAACAACTAGACACACGAGACTGGCTTGGCTGACCTGGGACCTTCAGTGATGAAGCTTCAGTGCCAAAATGCATCCTATGTATGAGGAAGGAACATAGACCAGGAATGCAGGAATGGTGCTGGGAAAGCCAAAGCTTAGCTGGAATTGAGACTTGCAAGTGACAAGGAGAACAAGGAAGAGATCCCTCTGCTACATTAGTATTACAAGTCTGAACAAGGGAAATGTGGGACCACTGCTGAATGGGCAGGTGAGCTAATGACAGCAGACATGGGCAAGGCTGAGGTACTCAGTGCATTCTCTGCCTCAGTCATCTCTGACCAGTTCTCCCAGGCATCTGTTCTTGGTCAAAGCGTTCAGGGAGGACCATCAAGCAGCAGTAGAGGTTTCACAGAGAGATTGATTCAATGTCCATTCTGGGAGGGTTTCAAGACCCAACTGGACAAATCCCTGAGCAATCTGGTCTGACCCCATAGCTAAACCTGCTTGGAATAGGAGGTTAAAGTAGAGACTTCCTGAGGTCTTTTCCCACCTAATTATCCTGTGATTCTATAATTTGTTGAAAAACTACTTGCACAGATGGATCATTAAAGTCAGTTCAGAAATATCTCAGTTCACTCAGCCAAACCAAATAGCATCTGTTTACCAAGGAGGTGAAGCTGACAGAAACAAGGGTCACAGTTTCAGGTTTCTACACCATGGTAACCTGAGCCAAATACCTAGTAAAACGGTGAGTTATATTAGTCAACTGGTATATGACTTGACGTAAGCACAAGGAAGAAGCTATTGTTTGACAGTTTACAGATGTCATGAAATAATTCATTTGAGGAAACAGAATAAACATCCTTATTGGGGACATCTACAAATCTGCATTAATCTTACAAAAGTTAAAACATAAATGAAATAAGTATTTTTGTATGAGATGTGCTATTAATAAAGCTGGGTGTTATTTTGACTTTATTTATAAAAGCAAATCTTTAATTTCTGGGGGAGAGGAGAGATAAGAAAAGTTGAACAATTTTTAAGGTTCATATTTGTCAGCATGAGTTAAAAGAGTTTTCTGAGGATTTTTTTAATATTTTATTTTCTAAACGTATTGAAGAAGTCTCTAAAATTTAGTGTAGCTTGTGCCAATTCACATCCAATTCTGAACTATGTCTTCTTGCCCGCTGAATTTCGTGCTAGCCCTTTGGAGAAAGCTTTGTCACTTTAGGTGGATTTTATGGGAATTGATGATCAGTCATTTGCTTTCACTTGGAAACCCTAGTCAGTCTGTCTGCAAAGAAATATGCACAATGATGCCATGACGTGAATGGAAAGCCACGCAATCAAAAATGAGGACCAAATGTTTGTGTGCAGTTAGATGGTCCTCGCTCACCAGATGGCTCTGACACACCTGAGTCCCTCTTCGCTGAGGGTGCCTTCAACCCCTCCCTGCTGCACAGAGGCTGAGACTGTCACTGCTACGACCTTTACACAGCATTTTCTGATTTCTCATCAGTTCATACGGTGGTGCCACTGACTGAAAAAAACTAGAAACAGGCCATTTTTTGGGAAGAAGTGTATGTAATTTCCTTAGCATTTTAGATCTTGAAGGATTTTCCTTTCTATATGGCTCTTTTTTTTTTTTTTTAGCCAACACCATACTATTCTTGTGAAGGTGTTATTTCACCAGCAAACTGAGCTAGCTCTCTTCAGTAAGATAAGAGCTACTATAGTAAAAGAAAAGGTCTCTGGAGTTTTGGCATATATTTCAGAGGTTTAAATGAAAAAAATGTTTGACAAAACATTCAGGAAGTGTATTCTTTCCCTACAACCCCACATGCAGAAAACTTCAAAATCAAACCACATGGACTAAAATAATGCACCATAATATACATTCATTTTATTGCTCATTTTCGTTCTCTGGCTTATGAACAAACACAGCTGTTTCTGAGATGCTAAACAAAAGACAGCTTTGTTATAACTAAATATATCCCAGATGGGTGTGTCTCCTTGCAGTAAATCACACACTTAGTGCATGGTTTGGAAAGACTTCTTTTAGAGATTCTGTTATTTCAGAAGGGTTTATCACTGGGCTGTACAGCACCAACCTGCCTCCTTCAAAATATCAGTGCAACCACGGCCTTGTTCCTGCAGCTCAACAAGTCTCAGAATGCTGTGTGTGGTAGGGAATGCTGCTCAGCTGTATTACAGAGTGAAGCCTTCTATCTACTCCAAAAATCTTAGTAGAGGAAAACTTTGGAACTTGCCATTTAATTAAAACCATCAACAGAATTAAAAGAATAATTATTTTGATCTTAACAATGCAAATCTGGAACATTAAAAAACTTTACAAACCAGGTAATGCTTAAAATAAAGGAGTTGGCTAGTTCCCCCAAACAAACCTTCGTTTTCCATGGAATATGTAGCTACTTTTCTGGAAAATTACTATGTGCCTTCTCGGAAGAATTGTCTGCCTGAACAACATACATCTCACAGCATAGTAAGAAGATGCAAATTGGGAAGCAAAAACATATCTAACATAAAAGCAGAAACCACCACTAGGTGGCAAAATGGTGTTTTCAGTGTATTAACACTGGGATCCAGGTTTACTGACACCGTTTTTAGAAACCTTGTTTGCCCAAACAGAGGTGGTTAGATATAAATACTGCATTTTACTGTTGCAGCATGTTTCAGTTTGCTGAAAAACAACGGTCGGTTTGTAGCCTGATTTCACGCTGCTGCTGCTAGGATTTCTTTTACTAAGTAGCTAGTCTTTGGCAGAAGTCAGTAGCCAATATGTGCTCATTTGCAAGCATCTTATTTCCATCTGATATACCAAGTTTGATGAGATAGCTAATCACTCACAGCATAGCCTTGCAGACTTCAGAACTTTCTCACATTTTGTCTTGTCATGCACAATATAAAATAGGAGCCACTCTGATCTCATTAGAATTGTGCAAGTATGAAACAGGTCAGATGGAGAGAAGAGTCTGGTTCTGTTCAGGATAGATTGCATTTTAATGATGCTGTGAAACAAAATATAAAAAGTTTTGGTCCTACCAGACAGATAACACAGATTTTTCTCTGCAAACTGGAGTGGGATGTGGTGCTGTGAGCTGCTGACCTCACCTCCGCAGGCTCCAAGCATCCATCACTCCACAGAAACAGCCCTGTAACTTGCAAACAGTGCAAACACGGCACTGCAGGAGAGGGATAAAGCAACTGCAGTTAATATCTAATCCAAAATGCAAGTGAAAATAGGCATTGTGGGATGTCCTTGAATACACATCCTTGTGTAAGGCCACAGGACTTACCATTGATTCTTACTCTTTTCTCTTGGCTTTTAGTTGCTGTGGTGATGGAATAACTCTTTTTCTGCAGCCTGTTGTCCAGCCAACACTAAATCTGTTCCCACCTCATCCTTTACAGAGTGCCCTATTCACTTCACACTTGTCTGTTTTATTCTTCTCAATCTGTATTTGTCTTGAGTCACTCTTTTTTCTGTTCTGAAAACTAAATTTGCCCTTATAAACCTACCTTATGTTCTGAGCACCTGGCTTCTCGAAAGAAGTACAGGATTTAACAAACCCACAGACTGCAGAATAACTGCAAAGGAAAAAGTGTACGACAACTGTTGCAAATCAAACAGAAGCCAACACAGCTTGCTTTGCCTCTGAACCTTTTTTCGTTCCTCAAGAAGTTAATATTTAAAGCAAACAGCATGATTTGAGTGTGCTCCAGTTTGGGATGTTCCCTGGCTGTCGGTGAGCCAGCAGCAAGAAGCAGCTGGGACCAACCCAGCCCAGTCTCAAAGGCAACTTCAGTCTCAGACAGTAAAAACTCTTCAACATCTTGTCTGAATGATTTCCATCCTGCTGTACCCTGACAAATCAACACAGTGTGCTCAAACAAGGAAATAAAATGAAAAGTGTGCTTTAAACATGCTGTGGTCCCAGTGGGCAGTCCACAAAAACACCCTCAGCTCTGCACTGCAACCTTCCCAGGGACTGCTGGTCAGCCCTGTGTACACTCACCCAGGGTCATGTCCCACATGTAGTTCATGAAGTCATGAAATTAGTTTATTAATGGATGGACAAATGTAAATGCTAAAAATCAGAAATATGAAATCTACATGAACTGGTTGGAAAATGAAAAAAAAATTCAAACCTGTAAATACTTCTTCTATACCTACTGATTCAAATTTGCTATTGAAGATCAAAATTTTTGAAACTGTCACCAAGATATCATAATTATATGTTGCCTGACATCTTTGACTTTGATTTATACTATAAATTTTTTGCAACAAACTTTTCAATTAACATTTGATTCTAGTCTTCGGGGGAAAATTCACTTTCTATTTACAATAGAAAGCAGTTGCTCTTTGGGAGTAGGGGCTGTCTATTGGGCTGAGGCTGTATATTCTGTTACTGACCAGCTGATTCACTGTCCCTATTTTAATTTGAGGTAAAGCCTCGTTCATAGACCGTTTTCATCGAATTACAGAATCATAGAATGCTTGGATTGGAAGGGAACTTAAAAATCATCTAGTTCCAAGCCTGCTGCCATGGGGAGGGACACCTTTCCACTACAACACATTGCTCAAAGCCCCATCCAATCTGGCCTTGAATACTTCCAGGGATAGGCCATCCACAGCTTTTCCGGGCAAAACATTTTGAACAAAATGTTAATTAATCCAAAGGTAACACTCAACAAGTTTTTTTCCTGGTTGTTTTTTTCTTCTTCTTTTTCCTTATATTTTCATATTTAATTCCACTTGAACAGAGAGAAACAAGACCTCTGTTTGGTCTTCTTGTGAAGAAAAGTCACAGGACTGGACACAGATGAGTAGCGCTCAGCTTCTGGTTTGATAAATTCAGATCGTTTCAGCAGAAACACAATCAATGTTCAGGGTTCAGGGTTCAGCTTCAATATACATACCAAACCCTTTCCAAGAAGATGAAAATAGTTTACATGATTGGGTCACTGTGGTTAAATTATTTTCAGTAGATCTGCCATACTTGCCAGCATGTTTTGGCCACTATGTTTCTGAGAAACAAACTGGAAAACAACCCAAATATTGTTAAACTTATATAGTCCCAAGCAGGCTGTGATCCAGGAATAGAGGGGGAGTATTCACATTAAAGAAGTATTCATATTAAAGGGTATTCACATTAAAGAAAATCAAAGGAATGAGAGTACAGTAATAAGAGTGCACTAAAGTCTGCACTGGCAGATGCAGAGCTAAATCAGTCAATATTATTGCACATAATTCAGCTAACAAGTCACATTTGTCATCTAGTAGAAAACCTTTCTAATTAGGACATGCTAATGGCAAGTCTGCTCTCGCTTGAGTGGGCATACTGAATAAAAAACTGTTTTCTAAAAGTGTCTAGAATATAAAAATTCGAATGAAATAAAACATCGACCTTCCTAAAAATAATACTCCCTACATCACAATTCAGCCTGATATTTTTCTAATTCTTGTAATCCCAATCAGGCCATATCATTACAAAGGCTGAAAATGCAGGTTTCGTTCATCTGGCCTGATATCAGCTGAAGTCTTGGCACCAGCAGAACACACATGCATTATGCTGAAATTGTGTTAATAACAAAAAACAGTGGCTGTGGTGCACTCTGGGCACTTGACTGATATAATGCATTGTGATTATCACTAGGTGATTCTAAAATAGATTCTCTGAGTTTTAGCCCTCAGTCAGAGCAGGTCTACAGGACTCAGGTCTGATTTATCTGTTACTGATCACCAGAACCTTGGAGGTGACAAGGTTCCAGCTCTTGCTGCCAAAACTGGAGCTGTCAGGCTGACAGCAACCAGAGGCAGTTTCGAGCAAAACCAATTAGTACAAAGCTGGTCAAAGAGTAAGAAAGAATCCTGAAGTCATAAATCCAGTACATGGTGGAGTTGAGACCAGGAACAACTGGTTAACAGCAACTTAAAAACTTCCCCTTAGGCTGTGCTGCATTTTGTGTGTGCCACAGCGTGTCACACTTCTGCACAGTAGTGGGCAACTTGGGTGCCCTTCAAATAGCATATCAGCCAGTACAGACTGCCCATGCATCTGAAAGTGACTCATAGTCTGAATTATCACAACAAATCATTTTAATAGATATACTCGTGTTTATAACTAAATGTATATAGCTAATGTAACACTGCATGTGATGAAAAAATATTACTCCTCAGTGTTTTATTAAACAGTTGAATGCTTTCAAAAATTGAAATGTCAGGCTGTGTGATATTGCATGATTTCATAGTTATTTTGGAGTGAGCACTCCAAGAGGAGTTAGTATTTTTTCATTTAAAATAGGTCTAATTTATACTTAGATGTATCATAGGGTCAGCATTTCTTACAAAACTGATGGAAAACACAAGCTCTGGCAGCTGTTGATTTTTCCAGAACACCAAGATCATGTGCAGAACCTGTTGCTGATCCTGTCAGTTTACTGTAAATCCAACACACCTTGTCCACATGGTTTTGTGAAGGTGTTTGGGCTGCAGCCTATTACAATGTGATGTTTCGATTCCTTCTCCCTGTTGCTAAAGGGGACCATTACCAAAAGAATCAATGTTAACTCAGACACTTGGGATGAAAACTATCAGACGAATTTGGTCTATTCACATACTTCTGTACTAATTAGAATTGCTTTGAGTAAATTATTATTTTTTTTAATAGAGCTTGACAAACATGACTCATTCGACCAAACCATTTTACGTTTATAGACAAAGTCAATGACCTATAAGTATAATGCACAAGAAAGGAAAGTCTAGGAGTCCTGATTTTTCCATTCTACTGTCAGTAGCATTCCAGACTAGGTGCCTCAAATTTTTGGTACGAACATACAAATATGATACAAACTTTAAAACATCCACAGCCTGATACATCAGGCATCTCGAATTTATTTTATTTCCATAGTTTGCCTGTGGAGCTGATGCTCCCTGGACTCACAAGCCTATGTGGTTCGCATATATTCACTCAAAACCCAAAAGCCTGATCCCTACTCCCCCTGCAGCTGCAGTCTGTACATTGCCAGCACTCTGGTGCAGACCTAGATGGCTCACACAGCTTTGTTTGGGAAGTCTCAGGATTTGGTTATTCCTACTGCTCTCAGCCCTAGCAGCTAATGCCATTCTTGGAGATGAAAAGGTGGGACTGAGTCAGCCACTCCAGCTGTATTAGTAGTTTTCATGCTATTTCAGATGAGCAGTGAGGTTCAGCCAGCACTCCATTCATTTTTCTGAGAACTCCTTGTCCTTCTTGTAGGGCCACAAGCTTGAACAATGCACCCACAATGAAATAAATAATTCCTAATTTGAAAAACTTATCTATATAAACACAGTTCACAGAAGAAATCTAATATTTTCTAGACTGTAAAGATGAAACATTTCTTTGGGCATGCTGTCAAGATCATCTGTTTGAACTAGTGTCAGCCACTATTCAAAGCTGCACAATATGCCAGTTGTTTACTGAGTGCTATAAATAAGAATGCATAAAAGAAGAAAAGATGCAACTGTGTTTCATCTTGGACAGTTAAATGGAATGATTATTTCTGTTTTAAGAATTCTCTTTGCACTTTTTAAATTATGGAATTTTTTTTCAAAGCTTTCAATCAAAATACATAGTTTCAAAATCATGGTTGACATAAATCAGTATTGCTGTACTTAGTGGAATTTTGTTTATTTGTAAAGTTGATAATTTGCTCACAGAACTACTGTGCCTAGACATTGATATCCATATCTCAACATTATTAAAATATTGTAGAACACTAGCAGTTCGTATAAAAAAATACAAAATACCATGACATTACTTAACTTTGAGAATTTTTTTTTCCAATGGAAACACAAGAATTTTAACATACCAGGTAATGTCTTCACTTTGGGGGTGTAGTATGGCATTCTGTAACAAAGTTCATTGACCTACAAACTCATTTACAGCACTTTACTACAGTGATGTGGACCTATTGTTTTAGTAGTTCTATTGTTTTGCTTGTTAGCTCCTATGCAGCCCTATATTTCAGCTTCCTTCACTGACGTACTTTCTCAAACAATTTCCTCGTCACTCAAGTTAGGTGGGATTCCTGTGCCCAAGCTCCTATCTGAAAAGTGGCGTAATCTAGGCTAGTCATATAGGTTTCCTTTGAAATCACTGTAAAGGGACTGATAAGTCTTAGGGGTGACTCATCTAATCCTCAAATGCTTGAACATAATAGGAGACAAATTGTCTTTCAGAAGTGTCTCCTTCTCATTGTTTATATGGAGGTAACACTGACTAGATAAATTGCTTAGAATAGATACCTGACTTCTAGACAGATAAAATGAGAAGAAAAAAATATCTTAATTTGTGAAGGGAGTACAGTTTGGTGAGATGTTTAACCACTATGGCAGCACAGATGCCAGCATACACTGTAAGCCCACTATAGACAAAGACAGGATTAACACAGTGCTCTCTCAGAACTCCTACAGGTACCAAGAACAGATCAAGTAACAAGCTGCTGTAGTGTCTAGAGTGTCACCCAAGGAATAGAGGTGAGAGACATGGAAAGTGGGGGCTGAGATAGACAGGTGGTAGTCAGAGAATAGTGGTAGTGCTACACCGGGGTTCAGTGAACTGTGCACATCTAGCCTTTATTGTCCTGGAAGAATGTGAGGATTCTTTATATTTCTCTATATACAGAATTGTACAATGCATGTTCACATCCGCCACAAGCCAATACATTGTAAAAGAAACTAAGTAATATAGCTCTTCTTGACACTTTTTGCATTAAAATGAAGATGTGTTAGCAATATGAGTCCCGACTCCCTCCTGTTTCCTGTCCAAAACCTCGCACACCCAGTTCCTCACTTCCACCAATTATGACCACAATTAAAGTGGATAGCTCACTAGTTTCCCGGGCAAGTAGTATTTATTGGATCTATTCGTGTCACTGCCCTCAGAAAACATTATACTTTCTTTGCAGTAGGTTATTGCATCTGCAATAGGAGGAGCAAGTCAATGTATATCTGCTTCTCCACTGCTACAGTTCACTGTCATATTTGGTTAGAAGGATATTGGCTGATAACAGGAAGAAAAAATAGCTGAATACCATTTTCTAAACATAGTTCCATCAGCTGTATTTGCAAATTATGAAAAGATTCGTATTATTTCACCGAAGAATAATGAAGAACTCAAAATGAACTCATAGAACTCAGGGCTATGTGCTAAAAGCTAATCTCTTGCAAATAACACCTAAAATTAAGAAGGTTGTCATGCTGATTAGTTACAGTTTAGGCAAATAACTGGGACAGAAGAGATGTGGAGAATTTGAGGCTCTAATAAAAAACCCTCAACAACCTTCAGCCTTTCCATCCTTCTCTCCACCCCTACCAAAAAGACTCTCCTCCTTTCCTGAGACATGAGATTTGGATGGTGAAAGAACCAGAATCAGGCTGTGAATCTGAGGAAAGGTAATATCAAACTGCACAAGTTAATGATTAAAAGCCATTGGATTGAAAGGGGGAAAGTCGCTGAAGGAAAACTATTTATGATCTGGCTCTGCCATGAAAGATGTGAAGCCAGGCCAGATGTCCCAGAAAGCCAAGTGGAAGGTAACAATTGTAGTCAGAGTTTTCCTTTCCTACCATTAAAATATTTCTGTTGATCAGCAGTAAATAATACACTCTGGGCAGGAGCTCTATACAAAGCAGAGATACAAAAACAAAAACCAGATTACACTTCTGTTATATTTAATTCTAATTGACAGAAGAACAATTGCAGGCATTTCTCCAGTATTTCATGAATTGTTGAGAAGCACAACTAATGAGGTTGGCTGGAATCAATAGTGGCAGTCAACAGCACCCGCCCCTTTTGGGCACGTTTTTCACACTAACCATGGTAACAGCATTAAGTGTTTCCATTAACATTAACTCCATGTCATCTGCAACACTATGCATTATTTAATGGCCTTTCTCAGACATATAATTGCTTTATAAAATCAGAAGGTGGTATGTAAGATTGATTGTATTCCTTGGAGTCAGCTCGTCATACCAGACCAGATTTTTGCTGGGTTTAAGAGCACAGGAAGAAACGAACTGGCTAAATAGAGAGGGAAAGCATTCACACAACGTCCAGACTGAAAATCCAGAGGGATTTCATAGCAATCTGATGCTCAGAGAATGTAATAATATAAGATACCTGTTCAAAGCCATAGGAACAGCTGCAGAGTTTAGCAAAAGAGCCTATGATTCTCTGTTAGCTTCTCACTTTGAATACTAGATCATTCCCTGGTGTTTTTCCCTGATTGATTCAATGGCTTTGTCAGTTTTTAGTGACAATATTTGATTTCAACCTCCTTTTCAAAGTTTCAGTATATAATCAGAAGCTTTTTGTCAGACTTGGTTGCCATCCTTCGTTCCTTCTTTTCTGCTGTGACTGTTTATTTATTGAATTTATTCCACCTACCCTCCAGCTATTAGCTATATATTGTCTCCATAGCAATCCCCCTCTTCTTCTCAGCACCGAAGCAAAAGAAGAGGCTTAGTAATTGTGATTTGAGATGCAAGGTGTTATTTGAATGCTTTCAGCAGCGCAAACAGCAGGGGATATGGCACTTGTGACACTTTTGGACAGCATCATTGTGTGCATTATTTTTTCCATATTCATGTTTCATCAAGCATTTGCAAATTCTCATTTAACTTGACTGATTTTAACATTGGCTTTGCTCACATTTTATAATAAATACGAATTTAATGATATCATGTTCTTCTCATCAAGCTGCTTCCCTCATGCAATTTTATATTTACACTTAAGAGGCCTTTAAAAATTTTCCTTTACATAATGTGAGGGGAAACCACTTAGCTAAACTCTCAAGTAAACAAGTCAATAGGATTCTTTCTCTGACAAACCTTTGCCATATCTTTTCTATTCTTTTAGTGTTTTTTACAACAAATAAATATTGTTAATATCAAGAAATTTCACTTTCTCTCCACAGCTGACAACAGTTAGTATTCATCTATTTTCTTGAATCATTCACAACTAATCCCATATTTATGAGAAAGGATTCATTTTTATATGTGTATGCTAAGAACATTATTCAAGGGATTGAATGTTCTTTTCCTGCTTCCTTAGCCAAGGTTCTGCTTCCATGTTCAGTCTTTGTTACTAATAAAAATGGCACCTTATATTTAGAGTTTAGTACAAGGAACTAAGCTGATTAATGTACACATTCGCAATGAATTGCAATGTTGCTAGATAACAGCTGGAACATAGAAATGATATCTCTGTCACCATGAAGTGTTTGGTATCTTGTATTATTATTATTAAGTGTGGATGGTTCTTTAGAACACAGTGGGCTGTAGGCTCTGTGTTAGTTAGTTTGCTGTCTACCATGAGCCTTCAGTAAACTTTATGTAACAACACGACAGTAGGGGTGGACAGGTTTATATATAATAATGGAGTGGAGTAACTAAGTCAAAGAGGGTTGACAGACAGAAAATTGGAAAAAACAAGCTGTGACCCCAAAAAGGTTAGTGAAGTATAACGTTTTCAACTGTGAAGAACCACAGGGGAAATTTAAATGGAGGCTAATGACCAGCCTGCTTTTGAAAAACATGGAAAAGAGTACTGTGTTATTAAACACTATATTTATTTATCAATGTCTATACAGGTTCATTCACCAAAACTAAATGAAAAGGATTAAATACTTGTAAGCCTGCACTTTTGCTTTGACTTGAAGTAGATAAAGGCCATTATCAAATACTCTGTGCAGCAAGAGCATTATCAGAAGTTCACTGCAATTCTCTAAATATTAGTTATAAATTTAGTGGAATCAAGATAGGAGTCTAAATAAGATCTTCATATCCTTTCTGTTGAAAAGTACTACAATTCCCTTAATCTTGTTCCCATATCCTCTGTAAAAAGTCCTTTTCAGCTTTCTTGTAGCCCCTTTAGGTACTGAAAGACCTCCCCTTCTCCCATCTGAACAATCCCAGCTCTCTCAGTCTGTTTCCATAACAGAGGTGCTCCAGTCCTCTGATGATATTTGTGGCCTCCTCTGAACTCACTCCAGCAGATCCATGTCCTTTTTATTTTGGGGACCCCAGAGCTAGATGCAATACTCCAGGTGGGGTCTCACAAGAGCAGAGCAGAGGGGTAGAATCACCTCCATCCACCAGCTGGCCGTGCTTCCAGCGATGCAGTCCAGGATGCTGTTGGTTTCTTGGGTTGCAAATGCACGTTGTGTCTTTGTGTCATGCTGAGCACGTCACGACCTCATCAACACCCTGCTCCTCAGGGCTGCTCTCAATCCATTCTCCACCCAGCCTGAATTTATGCTCGGGATTGCCCCCATTACACAGTTCCATGCAGAGATGATGCACTGCTTCAGTTAAGCACCAGGTACCAGGGTTCTGCAAAAAGATGTAGCTCTTCTTATGTTGTTTCCCCATCAGCCCAAGGAGCCCATGAGGAGGGAATGAACTTGAGAGAGTAAAAAGAGGGTGTGGAAACAAGCCACTTTTACCAAGAAGATCAAATTATCATTTCTCTTTTCTGTTATTTAATAGTAAGGAAGGCTTCATGAAAGAGTTAAGGTTTAAATCTCTGCATATTTACTGTGTTGAGAGATGGAAGCATTTTGGGATAATTCCCTAGCTTACTAGACTCTGGAAAATAAAGTTCTAACAAAAACAGCCTCAAGACTTTAATTAGTATCACATTCAAGACAATCAGGTTGGTAAGAGGCACTGATTGTGTTTTATGAAAACATTTTGTATTAAACAAAACTTTTTCACTGTTCAGTATTATTTTGAATCAAATTTAATTTTCACTCTCCTTACATTCAGTCTTTTGTATACTTGTTCCAGATTGACAGCACATATCTTGCCAAAAAGAAGTAGCAACCCAAACTAGCTAGCCTTGAAGCAGAAGACTGCATGACAAGTAATAAAGGGCTTTTTTTTGATTTACCATTAAAAAAAAACCTCTTCTTGATAAAATTCTCCACTGTAATTCAGTTTATGTATATTAAAAGCAGGAACCTAAGGGTAGATATGGAAATCTTGTTTTTAATTAAACTCATAATTCACTTCTTCACTACTATAAAGTATTTTTGTGGCTATAAGAAGGTTTAAGGAGGAAAAATAAATCAGAATGAATAATAAAATATAGTCTTTGCCACACAAAATCAATATACTAATATTTGCAACACCAGTTTGTATAAACAAACAATTTAGTAGTCTCAGTTACAAGAAGTTGCGTTGCTGATGTGTTCTTACCTGATTGCCCATTACAGTATTTTGGAATATCTACTGGGAAACAATAGGGGTCAGTTATTCTTAAAGGAGGGATGCCACAAAAGGATAATTAATTTGAGATGATATTACAATTCCTGCATGTCAGTAATGAACATTCTTGCCACCATCCTGGAAGGGAAAGAAAGAAAGAATGCAAAGGAAGACTGTAAATTATCCTTCAATATCAAGGGATTTCTCTTCAGGCTACAGTGAAAAACTAATAGCAGAGATATCAAAGAAGCTTGTGCTATTACTCCCCTGTAGAAAATTTATATACATACAAAGAAGATTTTTTAGTGTGACTTGGTTTTATTTTTAGATATATATATAAACATAAATACTTATCTGTTTGTAAAGCCTTTGGCTTTCACAGTACAAATTACATACACTGAAACAATTCCATGTAGTCTAAGACCTTATCACCACTGGGAGAAAACTCACACTGCTGCAATGTGGTGTTTACCAATGCAAGTGCATTTTTTCAGATATGTTGTTGGTATTTTTCTGTGAAATTACTGTTTTGGCATAAGAAAGAGCAAACAAGCATTAACACAAAGTCCCAAGCAGCATTTTTGCAGTGGAAAAGGCAGGAAGAAAAACAGAGGTGGCAGGACACTTGCAGTGAACTAAATTATTTGGATTTCTGAATTCTGGAATTCAGTTCTGTAACTAAATTAGTCTATGGCTATTTTAGAGTCAAATATCTCTACATCAAAACACAATTATTTCATATCGATCAATAGCAGACATGATCTGTAGCTTCACAAACCATTTACAATATATTACAGATGTTTTCACAAGCAGGTGTGTCAAAGGTTGAAGACCTTCCAGATTTCGTATTTAGGCCTTTCCCAATCTTCCTACCAGTATTTGGATTTCAAACTACAAACAAATAAGATTTCAAATGTTGGAATTGATGATCTTGGGGGTCTTTTCCCGTCTTAATGATTGTATGATTCCAAATATTTCTAGATTTGAATATTGTTAATTAGAAAATTGATCAGCATACTGAAAATGAAACCTTTTTGTCTTTTTTTTTTGGTTTCAACTTCACCAAGTGTGATTCTCATTTTGCACAATGCCAAACATTTCTGTGTTGGCTGATCACGACCCATCTGCATTATGTAACTGTAGAAAGCCTGTCTTGGCCTTGGATAACATTGAAAGCAACTATTGTACAGAGGGTCACTCACCATTTTTATGTAATTGTCCGGAGAATGTCCTAGTTCACATTTAAATGACTCTATGATACAAAATTTCTCCCAGCATTCAATCAGGCTTTTGTCTTGCTCTGAATAGATCTTATTAAAAAGCAGAAATGCATGAATAGAGATACCCCATTGCCTGCTTCAACCCACTGGAAGCTGTGGCATGCTTGTGAATAAACAATACATATGTGTGAACAACACATATATAAAGAGGAAGTTAAAATCAAAAAGTTTGGTGTGAAAAGTAACACTTATGTTAGCATAGGCTGGCCTGCTGGGGCAATACTGCAATGCTTATTCCTTAGAAAAAGGCCATGGTACTATGATATTTTTAATGGTTCCTCACCCCCGAAATCCAGCTTATTTGCTCTCTTATTGTGGCCTTAAATAGGGCATAGCAAGCCATGAACATTCATTACTGTTTTGTACTGAGGACACTAGTAGAGGGTTTCTGGGTCACATGGACACTTTCAAACTGTGCTGGGGGGCCAGAGGGGCCAGGGATCCAGTTCTGCAGTGTAGGCAAGGTAGGCAGTATGCCCGACCTTACAAGCCCTCCCTGGAGCACAATAATGCAAAGCATTTCCCCTGCATGGCCCCCTTAGCTCAGAACTTGCCCTGCTCCTGCACTGCACAGTGTGGGGATGCAAAACCAACTCACTGTCAGTGCTGGTCACAGTGTCTCTGAAATCTCCAGGTCAAGTCACACAGCTGCATCACATGTTCACCCATAATGCCACCACCGGAAAGCACCATCTGTTCTCTCTCTGCTTTCTCATTGTCACATTTCTCAGATATGTACACTTTCCTGTTTAGATATCAGATGAAAGACTGAGGAGTTGGACTACTCTGCACAATAATATAACTACAGAAGTGTGTTTTTAGTGCCAACACAAGCTTCTCTTTTCTACCATCACCAAGATCTGAAACTTTAGTATATAAGAATCAAAACTCAGCAGCCAGATCCGGTAAAAGGCTTGGTAAAGCTGGTGGATAGACCCCTATGGCATACTTACATGCCCATACTTCTCTTTTCCAGCGGCTTTTTAGATGATTTTTAATCAGTAACATAAATCAGGCTTTGAACTATATCTGCAAGGCCCAGCAGCCATTCGGTTAGCAATGAGCTAAAACGGAGTTCAAAGGAACATCAAAATTGCCAGGTATCTCCACCACATTTCAGAATTAAAAAAAGGTTCCTTTCATTCAAATTACAGAATTCTATATCACAGCTATCCATGGCAAGTCATACAGTGTAAATTTAACTAAGGGACAGTCATGCTGCTTTTGAATCAGCTTCACTTGGGGAATCTTTATTTTGCAAGATCACATAGAGGCAATTTGTAACCTCTGATTAGAAGAGATTTGTTACACTTAATTCCTAATTTTTTTTATCATAGGCATACTGACATTAAGGAATTATAAAAACCAGATTATCTAGTTCAATTTTCCATGTGTCACTGACCCATAAACTGTGCACTTGTGATTTGAGAAAGATTCAATGGTCTCCTCAGTTTTGCCTGGTGGGAGGTGGCTGCACCACAGGTACCCTGCCTGCTCCCTGGCACCACACAGCTGTGTGAAACCTTCTGCAGGGCCTGTCCAAGCCAGTGTGAGTCGTGGAACAGGCAGTTCCTTCTCCTGCTGCTCACATTCCTCATCCTTTTTATCAGAGAATTCTCTCTGGGCATTTTAATGATGATTTATACTTTGATTGTAGACTTTCAACTTCCTTTTTTTCTAGTGCATCCAATTAGTTCTGTAAGTAGTATTTGAATATTGGCTTCATTGAAACTTCAACACATAAAATTGCCTCTTCATACACTTCCTCTTTGTTTAGGTACATAAACATCTTTTACCTCCCCTCCCAGGCTCTGCAGTACACTCATTCTAGGACATGGTGTATAACTGTGTTAGCCTCATCATTACTCAATGTTTTGTTGGCCTGTGTGTCATATGCAAGTTTTATCAGATATGGTATTATAATTAATTCTAAGTTATCAAGCACAAAGTTGAACAGAACAGAAACGAGCCCTGCTTTCTGCAGAACCTTTCAACAAATCCCATCCATCCATGAAAATCTGGACAAAATGTTTACATAAATGTCACAAATGACAAAATTACATATCTATATAAAGATACAAAATTTTATGTGTGTTTTAAAAATCTGCCACCTCACTTCTCTGAAATCCCTCTAAGGTCTGAATCATGGATAAAGCATATTGCTGCATTTTCAGTCTGAACGTCATAGAATACTTAGTCAAAAGCCTTACAGATTTTCATCACAAAAGTAAAAAGATTTATTTTTGGAAAATAAAATTCAGTAAAATGTTGTTTGGAATTTATTTTGTTCCTATCTCCTACTTCCAAAAGAAGTTAATTGTGTATCTGTTCTCTGTTTATTTTTGGTCAGGCTGACCAGCCTAATGCAGCAGGGGATATCTTGGCAGCACTATTTCAATGTCAATATAATAATTTTTTAAAAAATAATATTTCTATATTTATCATCTCATCACTGCTTTTTAATAGATAATAAAATAACATCAGATCTGGTTTTGTAGGAACAGATACTTGTAGAAACCTACCGATATTAACTGAAAACATTTCAGAAATGGGAGAGCACAATATAGCCCAAACTCATGCCAACTTTGCCTAGCAAAAACAAGAGTTGTGCTGGGACTTACTCTTAGTTTGAACCAACAGGCAAAGGATGCAGGGCTCAGTGAGTGAGAAGGCTTATTTAATATGAATGGGTCAGTTTAGAACTTATGAGAATGTTATGAGGGTTGGGGCAGGGGAGGGTTGTGGTTTGTTGTTTTGGTTTGTTGTTTTCATTTGGTTGGTTGTTTTTGGGTTTTGGAAAAATGTAGTTTGGGGATTCCAAACTCTTTTGCTTGCTCCCTACACTACTGATCTGCTTTCATTCTAAGGCAGTTCTGGGGAAAAAACGCCCATGGCTTGCAGGCACGTTGGGAAACCAGAGCTCTGCCCCAGCCTTGAGCCTTGTGAGGGACTGCTGTGAACGCCAGGAAGTGAAAGTTGTGAACTGTCATTATTCATTGACATATCCATCCCTATCCATCAGCAGGGCAGTCACTAAGACCTGTACTGCTATCTCAGCTGGCCAGTGTCAATGAGCAGTGGCCCTGCAGGCCTGGGATAAGCAGCCCTGTGAGCCTCTGGCCCAACACTGCTGTCCATAGCCCTCCTGTCATGCCACAGCCCTGGCAGCACAGCTCTGCACTCCCACCATAGAGCACGTGCCATGGTGGCATTTAAACCACTGCCACATGTTCCCTTTCTTTTCCCCAAAGTTTTCTGGCCTGCAGATAACAGCCCATCCTGTGTGTCAGCACCGTACCTGCTCATACCCCCATTTGTGACTAGCTCTGGATTACTGTCTCTGTACTCCATCAGCTCCAGCTGGACCACACTACTCATCTGGTTCCCACAGCTTGCCCAGGATTTCCCTGACCCCAGCTGTAATAGTGCATTCTTCTAACATTCTTCTTTTTCTGGTCATAATTCTTGTTTGCAAATTGGTCCTACTAATTTAGGAGATAGTTGGATGCCTGACTTTCGTTCAGTTTTTCAGCTTTTAACCAGTGAAGTACCTTGCAGACCATTTAGCACTGCTGACCAGGACTGCCTAACCTTGGACAGAGTTTCTGTCAAGGCTGTAATAGTCAGGGCAATGGTCATTCTGCATACAGCATTAGCATTCTGCAGTAACAAACAGTACTCAGCCTTTCCTGTTTAAATTCCTGATAGCTCTTTCTCATCTAAAAGCATTTCCTGTTTTTGTTCCCTTAGCCAGTTTTATAAATACAGAGTTTTCTTAATCTTGGTTCTCCAAATTCTTGCAGCAAAGGCTCACAATTCAGTTTTATAGTTCTGCTCAGTTTCTGGATCTTCCAAATACCCCTCAGGAGAGAAGCTAAAACTGCATCTATTTTCTTGGGAATAAAGCCTAAATATACTAGCAACAGTTCAACATGATGGAGTAAACTGCGTAGAGTAGTTTGTCAGATTATTCAATCAGGTGATCTTGTGACAGACAAGGAAGAATTATTTCTGCGTACTGGAGAGGAAAAGAAATTAGTTTGTTACTCAAGGTTTTTATTTCTAAATTCTTTTACCACTTCTTCAACACTGTGCAATGCATACTTACAATCAAGTCTTACAGATACTGATGACAGCAATCTTCTTTCCTGACAGTGGTTCTGGGATTTGGTATTAATAATGTCAACAGCATTTAGCTAATATATTTTATTTCTATTTTTAACCATAACATTTTTAAGACAAAACATTTCCAAGAATATTTTCATGTTATTTTACAAATAGATGTAATGCCTGTTTCAACATTGCATTTTATGAAAAAAACATTGATTGTGTTGTTTGATTTTATTTTGTTAACACAATTAATTCTACAAACTTTATTCAAGAAAAGAAAATCTTCTGTTAGAATCCTCCTCTGGTACATGTAGGGGTTTTTTTTGTGGGGTGAGTAAGATTTAAACAGATAAATAGACTAATCGAAGGCAAAACTATTTAGCTTTCAAGGAGAAGATTATATTCAAAATGTAATTTATAATACCAGGCACCATTAGACATAATGTATTATTCAGCTGAACATCATAATGGTATCCAATTCACAATGAAAATTAAAAATTAATAACTTTGAAACCATTAATTTTCTGTATTCTGCATAGATATGAGAAAAGTGACTTAGTCTACCAGAACAAAAAGTAGCAGCCCATTTTTACTACAAGCTTTAAAGATGTTGAACATGTAAACAAACAACAGAATGAAAAACATTACCCAGGCAACTCATACTAATTTATATAAAAGCAAAGCAAATGCCAAAACAAACAAAGGGGCACTGAAATATAACCAACTATGTGATGAGTTTACTTGTTCCTGTTCGGAAGATGAAGGAAGTAGCACCAGAAACCACTATTTCCTGTAATAAGGAAAGTGTCTGTTTTGCTCAGAGCAATTAGTAATCAACAAAATACAACCAGTCTTGCCACTGCATTAGAGAAGATCCTGTATATTTATCCAGGTCTTTGTGATGACATGAAGTGTTCTACTTTTTTTAGGCCATTTAAGGAGAATTAAGGGAGAAAATTACTCAGATATCAAACCCACAAATTTTGAACGGAAATAAACTTAGATGTTACTATTCAAGGACTGTATCTTTCCTCCCAAATCATTTAGGATCAGATTTTGGACAAAAGTATAATAACTTTCTTCACTTCCCCAGTAAAAACAATAGTTTTGCAACACAGTAAGCGTCAGCATAATTTGTTTAACTACAAAACAGTTTTGAAAGATGCTGAGCAGCTTGGCTGTAGATCAGGAATGCACTTAAACACATGTGTAACTTGAAGCACTTGAGCAGTTCCAAAAGAGAAATTCTGGCTGTACTTATGTATAGTAATTCTAGAGTAATAGTCACATTTCCATTGACTCCAGTGTATCTAGGATTTGAACCACGAACTTAATTGCTTCTAATAAAATGCTTAAAACTATGGTTTGTTGGTTTATTTAGATTGACTGGAGTAGCTAAGGAAAAAAAGACAAGCTTTAGGGCACACAAGCCCTTCTTCAGAAGCTGCAGAATTCAAAGCTAATTACTAGCCAAGACTAAAAGCAAGTATAGATGTAAGCATAACTCTGGATGGAATATGGGGCCTGGTATTACTGAGAACGAACAGGAACATTCTGAAGATTCTGCAAACATGTAAACCTAAAACCACAGCAAAGGCCTTCCTTCAGACCTGCTTCATGTTGCTGCTCCATAACAATCACTGGAAGGAGGCAGCAGTTTTATGCCTTTGTTTCTTCTGCACCTTTTGTAATCGGGAGACTCTTTTATTCTACTACAGTTCCAAGGTCTAGTATTAGAGTCTATGTCATCATGCATAGATGAGAAGGACAAATCCACTTTGGTAAATATTTCATGGGAATGGTCCTGTGCAGGGCCAGGAGTTGGGCTCGATGATCCTTGTGGCTCGCTTCCAACTTGGCATATTCTGTGATTCAGAGTTATTTTTATTGGTATTTACTGACCACTACTCACAGTTGTTTAGCATTCTAAAACGGAAAGACTACTGCCATGACCCACACGTAAATGTTTGCAAAAATAAAAAGGACGACTTAACAGAAAATACTTTTAATTTACATGTAAATATCATGCAACATTCATTTGAAAGAAAGCAAATAATATTTATTGGATAAATATGGTCATAATCTACTTCATTCAATCAACAGACTTTACCTGCAATTTATTTTAAAATTGCAATTATTGAAAAAGTCTCTGAATCTCGGTAAGTAATCAGTCCTATTCTGTGGTTTGTTGATATGCTTTGTCAGCAAAATCATTGCTGGATTTGTACTATATTTATAACTAGGAATTAAAATTTTGTATTAATATATTATAGAATTAATTTATCACAATAAGTAATGTTCATATATTTTCAAATGCAGTAAAAGCAAATTGACTGTTCAAGGTACGTACTCATAGGAGCTGCCTTTCAGAGTATATGTGAAAACACTTAGATATGACTGTCAAAAGTTTTTGCATTGTCTTATAGTTATGCTGTGCTTATGTGAGAGAAAAATGGAATGTTCCTGCAGCAATTTTCCTGAATATCTCACTTAGTGTAAAATGTTATGTAGTTGTTTCACACATTATACCTTTATGAATCTTGAATAAATACGTTTATCTGAAGGTCATTTAAAAAGACACCAACCTATGAAGACCTAGCATCATAACAGTAAAGACTGGTTTAAACATTACTGCTGGATATTTTTACACACACACTGATCTTTATCTGCTACAATTCAAAACTGAAATAGTCACTATAAAAAAGTTACTGAAGCTTTACACAAATAGAATGATATCCACTTTAAAATTTTTGCTGATGTGACAGTTGCATATGAATATACCTATTTATGTACCTAATTTTTACTCGCATGCAATAACATTTACAAATGCAACACTTAGTGGTTCAGTGCTGTTTCACACTTACTGGGAAATAATTTCAATTTACCCATACGTACAAAGGAACAAAACATAATGTAACTGGACCATATCCCAAAGAGCCATGTATTTCATAATATTACAGGTTTACCTGATTTTTGGGGTTTCTTTTATGTACAATCCATTTCTGCTATGGGTATACTATGTCCTAAAGCTCTACAGGATTTTGTGTGTCTTACCACTATGGAAACAAATGTGTATCTATGCCTCTGTGTCTCTTTCTCTTATAAATTAACATAATATTTATTAATAAAGTTCTCAATTTTTCAATGAGTTTTTGTTTTGTTTATTTATACTGTGAAGTCTGTATCATGAGTGGTTCATTTGCAGCTCAGGGTTAGAACAGACAGTAGATTATGTAGTTCCTTCTGCTGTAACTATTTAGAATTAAATTTAACAAGGTAATATTTAAAAAAAATGCAGACTGCACAACTGCGCAAAAAGAAATCCTCTCTGCTGAACATTTGCTCCTGGCTCTATCATATTCTAGTAGATGACTTATTTACAGTGTTTTGAATACTGAAATCATCAACTTAGATACTCACATGACTCCTGGTCTTTCGGAGAGGCTAATATAACATGAATGAAATGTCAAATTCCCCTCTGCCCCATTGCTGAGCCTCCTCCTAACAAAACACATGCAGTCCACCTCTGAGGACCTCTGGATTACACTGTGTGCATACACAAAGCTGATTTTCCTCCCACATTAGTGTAATTAGTACTGCCTTCATTAAAATTAACAGAATTCTCACCGTGTATTTTAGGGCAGCAGTGAGCACTAGGATGTGCATAGCACTCACTGGCGCACATGGCACACATCTCCTCCCCTCCCAGCAGCATCATCCTCGCACAATATACACCTTGGAATCTCCCAAGGCACTGACAATAATTACTTGCATCCATATTAACAAGCAGTGTAGGTTTTAGTGTGCTACAAAGCTGCAGCTTCATCAATTCAGCATTGCTCAGCTACAGTGCTGGCAAATTTTAAAGCTGAACTTGTTTTGTGGTTCCAAGAAAAATTTTCATTTTGAATTAACCATACGAAATCTCTTAGTCAGAAAGGCCTTTCACACAGGTGCTGTATGAGTTCTGCCCTGTCATTAGTGACTTGCTGAACGCATTATCATAGATAATTAACATCTAAAGTATCCACTATCCATTAATTAATCACAGTAACGTGAGAGGAGAATCAGCTTTGTGTATGCATACAGTGTAATCCAGAGGTTCTTGGAGGTGGAATGAAAGTATTTTGCAATGGGGTAGAGGGGTATTTGACATTTAATTCATATGGTGGGTTTGTTTTACTGTTTTTTTCATCTGTTTAAATTTCAGATGTTAGATACAGCTTCTTACGGTTGGTAATGGTTTAGATACAGAAAGCCAGAGGTATCCTGGGCTGCATGAAAAGCAGCATGGGCAGCAGGTTGAGGGAGGTGATTCTGCCCCTCTGCTCTGCTCTGCTCTGCTCTGGTGAGACCCCACCTGGAGTGCTGCATCCAGCTCTGGGGTCCTCAGCACAGGAAGGACATGGACCTGTTGGAACACAACCAAAAGGATGCCTTCCAGGAGGAGAGCAATAAAGTGGATTAGAGGGATGGAACATCTCTCCTATGAGGAAACTGGAATTGTTCAGCCTGGAAAAGAGAAGGCTTTGGGGTGACCTAATTATGGCCTTCCAGTATCAAAAAGGAAATAAAAGAAAGACAGAGACTTTTTAGAGAAGCATAACAGGACAAGGGAGAATGGCTTCAAACTGAAAGAGAGTAGGTTTAGATTAGATATTAGGAAGAAATTCTTTACTGTGAAGGTGGTGAGGCACTGGAACAAGTTGACCAGAGAAGCTGTGGATGGCCTATCCCTAGAAGTGTTCAGGTCATGTTGGATGGGGCTTGGAGCAATCCGGTCTAGTGGAAGATGTCCCTGCCCATGGTAGGAGGGTTGGAATGAGATGGTCTTTAAGCTCCCTTCCAGCCCAAGCCATTCTATGATTCTATAAGATATGGTCCCACATGGGACCACAGCATCACATGAGAGGCCTCTCATTTAATCATAATTAAAGCCCCCCAAAAATGGGGGCCACTACAACTGTAAAAAAACTCAAGCAGCTGGTTAAAGATCATGATGCAATACACACACTTTAAAACTGAGGCAGTAGTATGGAAGAAGATACCTTGCACCATACCTTGGAACATTTGGCTTTCCTGCCACAAAAAGAAATTAAATAAATTATATAAAAAATTATTTTATATTAGGCACGGAGATATAATTATGCATATAGTTACATGCTTTATTTAGGAAGTATTTTACCTTGCTCTATTCACTTTTCCAAAGGCAGAAATTCAAGTTCTTGCCCACATTCCTCTATTTCTTTCATAAAAATTTTATTCAGTTTCTCATATATGATTTTATGTACTGTGTTGCTAAAGATGAGAGCAAATAAGATTATTAAATCAGATAATTTTAATTAAAATCTCAAAAACAGCAAAACAGAAGGTTGAAGGCTGATCATTATCCCTACAAAGCACTGTATTTCATTCCAAACACAAGAAATTTATCTATGAAGCCCATGCAGCAGCAGCTAAAGATAATCTCACAGAAAAATGAGCTCAAGAGCTGGTGATGGAAACTCAAAAGGAGGTCATATCAAACAACAGTTATTTGTTGTTAAACCAAGCAAAACAACAAAATCTCTTGAAGTAATCCCCTCTCAGGAATGAGGCCATGAAACACACAAAGAGCTCCTAAGCAGTCTCCCAACTTGTCAGATGAAAGTAAAAGCTGTACAGTTCTAACTGCAGGGATGGAATACACTGTCTCATATGGCTGTGAACCAACTCTAATCAATGAGTTAGAGCAAACCCAGTTCTGACCCTTTGGAATAAAACTGATAGATGGTGTATTGCCCAAATACAGACTATAATTAACTATTTAACTGTAGTTTCTTTCACTATCCAGTAGAATATTTTAGATTATACGAAAATACTTTAAGACATCATGGACAGATACATACTAGCTCCAGATGCAGATTCAGGCCTACACTGCACTACATTATGTAAGATATTATTTGTTGTAAAGCACTGCACTGACAAACTTTGTTCTGAATATTGGGAGTTTCCTGTCCTTAACAGAGTTTGCACAATCATTCTTCAGCCTTCCTGGGCACTGTAAAAGGAGTTTCTGTTATTCCATGATCCTGAGAGCTGCTGTGTATGTGAAGTAACTCTAGAATATAATAATTTATCACCTGGGCCATTATTCCCTAAGTAGAACTAAACAACTGGTGAACACTCATACCTCTTATCATTTCAAAAGAGACTGCATAAGGAAATAATATTGGTGAATCATATGTAACCTGTACTGAGTAGTTCTTCTACTCCTGGAAAACTACTCAAATTGGCTGCAAATTTCAACAGACTGCATGTCAGAGAAAATATAGGCAAGTAGATCTTCAGGAGTAGCCCTGGATTTTGTAATGTTGTCCATGTACAAAAAGGTACACCTTATCCACAGGATTGTAATAGGAAAAAGGTAGTAGAAAAGTCCCTAATTACAAAATAAAGTCTTTTTAGGCTAAAAAGAACTAAAAAAAAAAATAAATTTTCTTGTATTTAAGACTAGCTATATGTGTGAAAGGGCAGATACTATACAGTTCTGTTTTCCTGCTACAGGGTGATAAAAAGAAAAGGAACTTAGGCCTATTTCACCCTTTTTGAGAGTAGTGACTGTGTTAAAAGGGAAGGAGGACAGAGAGAGACACTAGCAAACCCTCCTAGTCAAAAGTATAAAAATGTGTGCTCTGTGCATTAAATGAAACAAAATCCACTCAAACTGGGGGTGTCCTACTTGTAGTATCTCCATCTTTGTAACATCTGCTACTCTCATTATCACATTATTTCCACCTACCATAATCTCTGTTTACTACTTTCTTATCTCTTAATCTGTACTTTCACTTGCCAACATCCTAACCACATGTTGTTTATCTCAGAAATCATTCTTTGTCCTTGATTTCCAAACCAGAAAACTATCCCTAAACTTAATGATTTTCCTCTCCTCTGACTCTGTTCTTTCCTGAGCAGCATTTGACATCGTTGTCTCTACTACAGGAGGTGCCAGGAACCCCCAAAAAACCCTAGTTCCCCGTACGTGAGCTTAACTGTTTTGTAAAAGCTTTTATCCCATATGGTGCCAGTGTGGAAGTCTGCACAAGAGAACACAAAATGAACTATGTACCTGAACAACTCAGGAGGGCAGAGAAGCAAGTCACACCTCCCAGGTGCTCTGCCATTCTCTGAAGCAGTAACACAACAAAGATGGCCAAAAGAAATGTCTGAAAGGTCTTATGAAGTCCTAAGAATTAATGTTGTTCAGGACTTCTTTAAGCAAGGATTTTATACTATGCTTTGCTAGGGCTGAGTGCATGCCTACAAGCCAGAAAATATAAAAATATTTAAATTACAGTTTGAGCATTATCTACTTCATTTTTACACCCTTGCTTATGGTTTATTCAGTGTCAGCATACAAAGACCCCTGCAAAGAACAAAATCCAACACATCCAATAAAAATGGAACATTTGATACACTTTTCCTTTAAACATGACAGGAAAAAAAACCTTTTTAATTTACTAAGTATAGTAGTAGCTGATTCTGACTTAAGGTCTTTGTAGTATAATACTAAAACGCCTTCTGTGCTGTAAAATTATGCTCTTTTTAAACTCATTCTGGGGGCAGAAATTCTTGAGATCCTACAAAACCAAAAAATTCTAAGGACTCATTGGGTCAATGAATTTTAATTCAACAGACTTGCCTAGTAGGCTCTTGTGTCTTATGTTTTGTCTAAGGGTTTTCCTGAGATTCACAAAGTTTTATCCCATGTCCACAGTGAATTCAGTGTTTGGCCCTGCTGGTGCTCATCTGCCAGGGTGGTGGGTCCCAGTTGTGGAGCAGCTCAGCTGCCCCAGGACGGATCATCCCCCAAGGTCTCTTTAATCTGATTTGTTCCATGATCCTATTATCGGGTAATGATATCTTTCCTTTGTAATCCAAACAGCACATGTGCATGGTAGGGAAAAGCTTGTGAACACTGGATAGTTTCCTTAAGAGTTTTATATTAAAGAGGAAAACAAATCACAGAACGACCTAACAGGCCATGAATCTGCAGAGAGCCCCAGTCCTGGGCTCAGGGACGGGGCACAAAATCACAGGATGAGCCGGGTTGGAAGGGACCGTGGTGAGTCATTGGGTCCAACCTCCCTGCTCAAGCAGGGTCATACTGGAGCACATAGAACAGGACTGCAACCAGATGGTTCACAAATATCTTCAGCAAGGGAGACTCCACGACCTCTCTGGGCAATCTGTTCCAGTGCGTGGTCACCTGCACAGTGAAGTTCTTCCCGCTGTCCAGGTGCAACTTCCCATGCATCAGTTTCTGCCTGTTTTCTCTTGGCCTATTGCTCGGCACCACTGAGCAGAGCCGGGCTCCATCCTCTTGACACCCACCTTTAGATACTGAGAGACACTGATAAAGTTCCCACTAAAAGTGGGTGGGCTACGCATCTCTGAGCCCTGGGGTGGGACGGCTCGTTTGGCTTTATGTTCGGGGTGTAAAACGCGGCTGACTGACAAGTCCAGAGAGGAGAGAGCCGCGCTGCTGTCCCTCCCGAGGGCCGACCCCAGCACCCAGCGGCCGGTGGGGTTGGACCCTGATTGCCTGTTCCGTTGGGCTCCCGCAGCGGGAAGCAGCAGGAACCACGGGGCACAAAGCGCTCCAGAGTGAGGACCTTACCCCCTGCGGGGAGGGTTGTTACTGCCCCGCCCGGCGCTACCCCCCGCCCCGGCCGAGCAACTGGGAACCTCCCGCGCGCGGCGCCGTTTAATCCGACCCCAAACGGCTCCCGGGCCGGTAGCGCGCCGGGGCGCGCGCGCAGTGACGTTTCACGCGGCAGCGCGCCTTCCAAGCCCCGCCGCAAAGGTCCGTCCCGCTGTGCCCCCGTTCCCAGGCCCGTTCACGTTCTGCTCCCGTTGTGCCCCCATTTCCAACCCCATTCACGCTCTGGTTCCGTTGTTTCCCCGTTTCCAGCCTCATTCACGCTCTGGTTCCGTTGTTTCCCCGTTTCCAGCCCCATTCACATCCCCATCCTGTTCCGTTCCCCTCACGCCGCCGCCCCCGCGCACGCGCAGCAGCCGCGCCCGCGCTTTTCCCGCCGTGCACGCGCTTTCTTCCCCCCTCCTTCCTCCCCTTCCCCGGCGTGGGCGGTGAGCGCGCACTCGCGCGCCTCCGGCGGGGCGGGGGCGGTTGCGGTGCCGCCGCATTGCGCAGCGCCCCAGGGCCTTGCGGCGGCAGCAGGCGGCCCCCGTGCGAGGCCTTCGGACCCCGCCCGTTACCCTCTCCCGTGTCCCAAGCCCGCGATCCCCTGCAGAGCCTCCCCGCGCCCATCCCCGCTGTCCTGTTGAGGCGAACCCCGGCGCCGCGGTGCCCGGCGCCGCCGCCGACCCTGCGCCCAGGTGAAGGGAGCGGGGGGAGAAGAAGAGCGAGCCGGGGAAGCAGCCGCTCCCCCGCCCTCCTCAGCGCCTCCCCGCCGCCGAGCGCCGCCGCTCCCCTGCTTCCCTTCTCGCGCCGGAGCCGAACAGCCCCTTTCCCAAGATGGGGTGCACGCTGAGCGCCGAGGACAAGGCGGCGGTGGAGAGGAGCAAGATGATCGACAGGAACCTGCGGGAGGATGGCGAGAAGGCGGCCAGGGAGGTGAAGCTGCTGCTCTTAGGTAAGGGCTGCCGAGGGGAGGGTCCGCCCGAGGCAGTTCCCGGCCCCCCCCGGGGAGGGGCAGGTTCCCGCCGGGCTGGGCGGGGGGCGAGGGAGCCTCCGGCCCGTGGGGTCCGTGCTCGGGTTCCCTCGGGAGGCACAGCAGCCCCTTGGGGCGGGTGGCCGCCTCGATTCCTCGGGGATCAGGGGCAGCTGCACGGCTGGTCTGTCCCGGGCCCTGCCTTCCGTGGGAAGGGGAGAACGCCCGAAACTCCTGACCTGGATTCTCTGTTCATCTGCTGAGAGGAAGGAAATGTTACGTCGGAGGATATTTACTCTTAAATGTTGCTTGTAGACCCGAACATACTCTAGACTGTTCCTATGAGAATAAAGTGCAGAAGGCGACAAAAGAACAAAAGGCAAAGCGCCGTTTAACTTTTCGCATTGCTTTTTTATTTTTTTTTTTCCTTTTTGTGGAACTTGCTTGTGTTTCTGAGATCTTACCGCCTTGATGGGGGTTCTACATGTATAATAGAGTGACTCTCATTGCGTGCCATCTCGGGTTCTTGAGTTTGGCTCACAAGTACTTGAAGCTCGCCTTTTTGTGTGTTTTAAGTGGTATATAGCTTGTGTGTAAAAGATAAGTAAGATAAGATTACATTTAAAATTACAGGAAAAAAGGAAGTGAGGATTTTAATTAGAATACATTTGTGCAGGAACTAAAACTACTGTAGAGGTTGGGGACAGCTGAATGCTGCAAGATTTGCATTGAATCGATGTCGTAGGGAATTTTGCAGTATATTCTGTATAGCTAAACCAGACTGAATCCTTCTAATCGAGAGTTAAAGTGGCTGTTGGGTTGCAGTTTCACCCTCAGATCTGAAGTTTTAGGCAAACTTTTTAAATGATTCCTCAATTTCTCACTCCCCTCGACACTGATTTTGCTGCATTGCTCGCCTCCTGTTTGTTCACTACAAACATTGCAGTAGACCTCTTAAATAACTTTCTGTTGCTAAATTCAAAAATGGCTCTAGAAGGGTACAAAAAAACTGAGCAACTTTTATGTGTCGATGAAACAAATCTAGTATGGGAAAAACAAACGGCCTAAAATGTGTTTATAGATTTAAAATTTTACTGGTGAGAGAAACAAAGCTTTTCTTTCTGGTTTGTTTTCCAGGAAGTGTTAGGTTTTTGGTTGGTACAGTGCCTATTCCTGAGCACCTTTGGCATCCTCAGATTGTTGCATGGAAAGGTTCTCCTGTATGGGATCCATAACAATACTGCAGAACATAGGGGGTTTTTTTTTAGAAAAAGGTGGTAAAGTAATGCTTTATGTGTCTTCTGGCAAGGCATTTGAAATGATTTGTCAGTGTTTTGCTGTTCCATATGGAACTTGTAGTACCTGTAGTTGAGTACTTGTTGTAGTATTTTTCATCATATTCCTTGGATACGGATAAAGTCCATTTAAAGATGCTTTAAACTTGAGAATGGATTTTGTTGCTATTTTCAGTTGTTTAATGCTCTTATGTACAAAGCGCTATGTTACGAGCTTAAATTTTATAAATTTTCTGTTTCTAATACTGAAAAGATTTTCTGCTCAACTCTCATGAAATCTTAGGATATGGAACAAATGGTCAAATACATGTGGATTCTCACATTGTTCTGAGCAGCGGCTTGGTTGGTTTAGTATTTCCCCATACCTTATTAAAAAGAGGTATGAAGGCAAAGCAGGCTGGCTTCTCTTAGGACCAGTGTTAGGGTGATTGTTTAAACAAAGATTACCTGTGTGTTTAGTGAACTCTGAATGAGGTTTTGTGCATACACCTATGGATGCATTTGTGTATTTCACATGGTCTGGAATGGAAGTTTTTCTGTTAGTGTTCCTTGCAACTCTATCAGATGTCTTAAATGTGGTGTGAATGCTTTATCCGATGGCAAAACTATTTAGAGTTACTTCCACTGGAGTCACTTTCTTCTCACCACTCACTTTCCCAATTGCTTGTTCAGCCCACATGTCATAGTTTATCATCTACTCGGTTGTACTCCTACATCTATTTATGGGCTTGTTCTGCTAAAAAGACACTGAAATAAAAGGAAAAGTACAAATTGTGGTCTGCTGCCAGGAAAATGCGGTGTGTGAGGAACATCTAAAATACCTTGCTTATGTAGAAAAAGGTCATGTAGCTCTAATGACCCCATAAATCAGATTTACTCCAGCATCTATAAAACCTGTATTTTTATATGGTGATTGGAGAATCCTACTGGAAGCTTGAGCTAGAATGCTCAAATGAAGGAAGATATGTTCATAAAATCTGTCTATTTCTAAACTTGAAATTTAATTTATTCCATTATATGCTTTTCCAAAGGTTTTTTCTAAAACAGGAAATTATGGGGATTTAATTACGAGAGAGATGTGACATTGCTGTACCTGAAACATGACTTTGTGTACACTGTGTATCACTGATCCATGTTACATTTATATTTTGTTGTCCTGTCTCTAGGAATAAGCAGATATATCTAATCTGTGCAAAATACTGTTGAACTGGATTATCTAAATTCTTTTGTTATATCTGTAAATTGCTCCATCCCTTTATACAATTTTGACTGCAAGTCATTTGGAATAAAATACTGGATTCTAAACATTATCCACATATAACTATTTTAACCTTGTAATTCTATGCACTTCAATGTGCTATCCCAACAGCAGGAGAGCCTTTCTTTGAAAATTTCTGGGAGCCATCCTCATTCTTAGAAGTAAATTGGATTTGAGCATATAGTTTGTAAGCCAGATGAAAAATGCTTGGTTTTACACGGGATTTTGATGATTATATCTTTTAAAATTATTAAATAAACAAGCTTATTTAATTGAATATTATTTTCAGTCAGTGTGTTACAAAGAAATACTTAAGTTGCATGAAAACTCTACATAAAGTGTAAGTATAATGTATTATATTGGCCAACACTGAAAATTTAACATACCAAAGTATGTACTTTTCCTTAAGCACTCTAATACTTGTGTCAAGTTGACAGTTCCTAAAATTTTGTGTCCTAATTGAAGTACTGTTTTGTTTTATTGTATTTTTTTGTTGTTGTTTCTTAGCTTATATACTTAGTGTGAGATTTTGGAGAAGCAGTTTATATTTTGGCTGTCTTCCAAGCAGAGAAAGCAGTAGACCCAAGTTGGTTTTCTCTTCCAGGTTTCTCATCTCAACTTTTAGTATTCAATAAATAAAAATTCCACTGATTGCAGAACGAATGTAATTCTACTCGTGCTGGGAGGTGGCAGTTCTGTGTGACCGATCCATGTGCTGTGTTAATACACATGTGATCCAGATCAGGTGTGGATTTGCAAGTGCATTTCTGTCGAATTAGCTAAAGCACATAACACTGAATTTATGCCAACTGCAGGAGAACAGGCAGCACCTCATTTAGCAGAAGGCCTTCTGGTATGAGGTTAGCTCATCAGGTTTTATGAGTACATTCAAATTGGCAGCATAAATTTATAGGATTAGCGCTTTATCTTGTGAATTATCACATTCTTCACCTAATATAGCAAATTTAGTGTTAAGGTTCTTATATCTTGAATGAAGAGGGCAACAGATCTGCCTTAAACGTTCTTTAGAAGTGGATCCTGGATCCAGGAGGTCACAGGCCATGTATTTGACAGCTGTAATTATGTGTCTTCTTTCTGGATAATTATGGTTGTAGATTTAAGTTCAATGGATACCTTTATACTCATGACCAACAGAGCCAGTTTTCTGTTCCTGAACAGATCCTTGTGATTCATATTGGAACATTGGCATGTCATGTTCTTAAAGATAAGTGGCTTTTAACTTAAGACAGAGTACAGCTTTTAATCTTTTCCATTGCAGTTCTTCCTGTTCCTTAAGACAGTAACTAGAACAATTCTATTTAGTTGTTGTTTTAAATCTTCACATCTTGGGCATCTTTTTCTGTCTGCTTTTCTTTTGTTATAGACCTGCATCTTTCTGTCTGCTCAGTCAAACTGACTCCTGCTGCATACTCATCTTTTCAACAGCGTGATCCTCACAGTGCTTGGCAATACCTCCCTCCCTCCAGACCTGATTGCACATCGGACTGAAAAAATACATTTATGCTGTTCGTGCCATTACTGCTCTTGCCTTTCCTCCAGAGTATTCTCTTTCTCCACACTTGCAGACAAGAAAGACTTCAGAAGTCTGAACTTATGGGAGCTCTCAAAAAAGCCTTATCCTCACAAACAAGTATTGCACATTTCAGAGATGTTGACCTCATCTTTATAAATTATGCCAACCTAGTCTAAAACATTTCTAACAAAACGTTTCCTGTCATGCCTTCAGAGACAGCTATCTGCAGATATTTACAAAGTTCACCTCTTATTGAAAAGCTGTTTTGTAGTACCTAAAAGAAGTATTTGATGTTTGAATTTGATTTTTTGCTTGTTGGTCTCGTCTGTGTTACCCCCCTGCCCCCATTTCTGCCTGTCTGCTTAGATTTAGCAGGAATTCTGAACTGAAAGCTCTCTTGCATTTTAATATGGTACAGTTGGACTCTGCAAATCAGGATTTTATTTGTGTGGAGTTTTATGTCTGACTTTGTAGTTAAGTCAGGGAAATTCTCCAGCCTTTGTACTAAATATAACAATAATTTCAAAGAACAAAAGTCAAAATTACTAGATTCTCATAGTGTGATAATCCCCCTTGCTTTTGTGAAAGGAGGCTCATGGATGTGCAGAAAGCACAGCCATTCAGTTATGGTTATGTTTGTGTAATTGCAGTTTGGGTTCTTTTATGCTTGTCACTTTCTATCTGAATGTTGGTGTAAAGGATCAACATATTGGTCTTTATTGTGTGTATAGACTTCACTACAATACAAATTATCTTTAGTGATTTGAGTCTTCTGTTGCATTATTATTTTATTTCTTCTTTTTGGAAGTTACTTTATAAGAGCCTTATTTATGATTGTATCACGATTTTAGTTCTTTAAGACAAAATTTACGTCAGTACATGTCGATTTAGAAAGGGTTAAAGAGGAACTGTACACTTTTTGCTGTGTTGTGATATCAGTAATAGTGACTTTGCTTTTTAAAATCTTTATTAAAAAGTGTAGTTATGGATATATGAAAATTAATTTAACTTACTTTTTGCACTAAATATTAAGGCTTTTTTTTATATTTTAGAGGTTAGAAAACATCTGAAGCTTAAGAAATGGTTTTCCTCTAAGTTTTCTTTCAAAAACAATGTAATGCTTCTTTCTGGTTTTTTCCCCCTCCTGAAGTGGAGGCTCTGGTTAAGGTACCTTTTGGTAAGCTGTCCACTCCCAGCATCAGTGGGGCTTCAAGACCACACATAAATTCTGTAATACACTATGGCATAATTACTGTCTTCTATTTTTTTTCTGGCAGTACAGTTTATTGTATCATCGTTGTGCTGATATGACAGTTTATTGTTCTGTAGATAATATTACCAAAATTCACCTAACCTCCTCTTGTGGAGTTATTTTTAACTCACATCAAAACTACAGTTTACAGTATAGCTCCCTGCATAGTTATGTTGGCACAACTTGAACTCAGGGCTTTGTGCTGTAGTTGGGTTGTAATGATTTATATAATCCTATTGTCAAAGTGGATTGTTCTTTTGCTGCCACGTTTTACCCTTTAGATGTTTTGGTCCTCTGAGAAGGAGAATTGAACAGTTGACACATCCTAAAGTCTGGCTAAATAATTTGAAACCAAACCATGTGTCTGGCTTAGAGGGCATGAAATTCTGAAATCAGTTTTGTTGTCTGGCTTGATGATTGTCTGCAGTGTTTCCTGTAACATGCTGTCTGGCAAATGTCGTGATACAAAATTGGAAGTAGAAAAGAGGTATTTAAGGTGTTCTATTAAGTGTGAAGGTGAGGTTTTTTTGTTTGGTTGGTTTTGTTGGTGTTTTTTTTGTTTGCTTGTTTTGGTTTTTTGTGGGTTTTTTGTTGTTTTGGGGTTTTTTTGTTGTTTTTTTTTGTTGTTTGTTTTGTTTTGTTTTGGGTTTTTTTTGTTTGGTTTTTTTTTGGTTGGTTGGTTGGTTTTTGGGTTTTTTTGCCATGGAAACACTGAAATAAAGATCTGAACTGACTGGATAATTAGCTATTAAAAGTTTTTTTTCCCAGGACATGTATAGAAGAACCTGTATTGATGAAAACTTGCTATTCTGATGTTGAGTCTTAGTCATTGTCCAGCTTTTACTGAGGTCTCCTGTTCTCTCTATTCCCCTTGTTTGCTCAGTGCCCTACTGTGACTACAGGCTTTGTGTAAAGTACACAATTAATCTGTAAATGGAACTCAGTTGGCTTCACCTGAGAGATTTTGTAACCAAAAAGTATTGAAGTTGGTAAGGTATATAGATAGTAGTTGAAAAAATCAGAACTTTGAACTTCTGAGAGCAAGAAGTTTTGAGTGCACTGTAAAGAAAAATGAAGGTGTTGGAGTGGCTCAAGTTAGTGACATTTCTGAGTGGAAAGATAATTAAAATTTTGAAATTAGACTATTAAGACAAAAATAAACTGTATTTGGTGAGACACTTTTGTGTGCCAGGAATGTATGCTTCTGCAGTAAGAGATTTGAACTCTTTTCTTAGTGCTAAACATATTTTGTTCTCCTTCTTCATTAAGTAGGCACAGAAAAGACAAAATAAGATTTCTTAATCAAGGTGGGAACTGAAGGAGTGATTTTGTAGACTGATTACCCATGTTTGTGACTGCTCATAATCCTTTCACTGTATAGCTCTAAGTATAAGAGATGGGGACTTGGAAGATGTTTTGCATCATCATGGCTTTGCCCTTGGATATCTCAGAGCTGTGGAGCCAACTTCAAAATCTCTGGAATTATCTAGAGCTTGAATATGTAACAGAAGGTGAAGTATCACGTATCACTCTATGCTGTCCCAGCAAAATGGCCTAAAAATCACCTAGTGTCACACATACTCATATGCACTAAACCTTGATTTGAAAGTATGTTATCTGTTCAGGTCAAATTTTGACTTTCCTTTTGGTTAAATTGCTGGTTAGCCCTTTCCTTGAAACATATTTTTGTGTTATTTTTAAAAATTTCTCTTGGTATAGTTCTTTCAGGATCTCAACTGATGGAGTTAATTGACATAGAGCATTTAAGAACCAATTCTTTAAATAAGAGGCTTGTTAAATATGTGATAAGCAAATAAATTGCTTTCTTGACTTTGGTAACTGAAGCTTTGAATAAGACCATTTCTGGTATGTTTTGGTAACAACTTGATTTATCAACTTGCCGTGTTGACTTATAGATGTGTGCTTATTTGGTTACTCTATATTTAGAGATACATGTAAACTTCAATATTATAAGTACCTACATAAATTGATATTGAAATTAGAAAATTTCACTTCTTGTGAAGCTACTTAAAGGGATCAACACCATTTGAATATGCTGTGCTTCAACTTATGAAATTAACTCTACCTCATTACTTTTTCATATGTACTTTTTAGAAATGTAGTGTTGAATTTGAAGTGAGTAATATACTTAACAAAGGTACCTGATTAAATCTTTAGTGAAATATAACAGTATCTAGGCAACCAGAATGGACAGGAAGTCTTTACAATCATTACTCTAAGCAGATTGCTTTTATAGAAGAAAACAATGTACTGGAATGAAAATTCCTGTTGAAAATGTGAATCAGGTTTATAATTCTTAATATTGTCTAGAATTTAATATGATCTGTTTCTTGAAATGAAAATACTGTTGGAACCAAATGACCACCTGTAATCCCATCTTCCTTTTGCAAAGTTGATAAAATGTTTTTTTGCATACAACTCTGTTGTTTTTTGCATGGATGAAGCTGTTGAAGTTGTTTGGCTTGTAATGGTTGTTATCAGTCATGGACATAAGGATGTTCTGAATCTCTGGGTCTTTTTTAATAGTTTCCAGTAAAACTCAAGAGGTTCTTGCCTACTTTCTAAATCTGAATTGGAATGCTGGAAATATGCAGTGGATGTTGTCTAATGAGCAGCAGAGCTGTTCTAGAACCTCTGGATTGCTGAAAAGGAGAGTGCTCTTGCAGCATCCGGCTGAATGATTTTGCCCTCTCCTTGTCACTTTTAAATGCTTGATTCTTTTTTTTTACTGGTTCAGTAGTCAAACTGGCTGTCCTGTGTGGACTTAGTTTGCTGCCAGAGTGGCCAATTCAGCTGATATTTCATAATGGTCTGATGAGGACCTGACTAAAAGCGTGATGAGGAGTGGAGATACCATATGCAATTGGAGTACTGGAAATGCATAGCAGGAGATGGAGTGGAAAGTGAGTGCAGAATAGGATGCTTCCAATTTCTGCATATGTGTGTCACAGTTCACTGTAGAATTGGCTTAGGAATAATGTGAAATTGTGTTCCTCTGCAAGGTCCAGTTGGTAGAAATCTTAAACTTTCTTCAAAACCCACTTTTTTACAACTTAAGGAGTGTACTGATTGGAAGTTAGAGGTAGGAGTTTGTTTTCATTCCAAATCCAGGGAGCCTCAGACCTGTGTTTTCTCATGTTCTTCTATTTTATAGATTGTAGGCTTGACTAGGAAGAATCCTCTTCTACTTAGCACTTGGTGCAGAATGCAAGATGATAATGGGCAAGAAGTACCACTGCCAGCTCAGTGTGCAAACAGTAGAGAGGAAAATGGAGACAACAGTAAAGTTATACTAACATAAGTAAAATACAGTGTAAACATTGTATTGGAATGCAGTTTTAAAACTTGCTATGACTGGAGTTACGGGTCTTGCAGTAAAAATTGGGAGTAAACCAGAAGGTTGTCTTGAATATTTTTAGATTTTATTTATTAAATGTTTTTTGAATACTTGTTGATTTCAGACCTACCATTGATGTTCTATACAATGGTGGAATGAAAATAAGCTGCTGAGTCTCATTGAAGTGCTGTCTGTATTCTTGATTCATTAAATATTTCTTGAAGCATTTTGAAAGTGGATTTCTCAGCTGTATGCAGATTAAGTTACTGATCCTTAATAAATCTGATAAACTCTTAGCAAAACTGTTTTATACTTTCTGAAGCATATAATGCTTAAGCATAAAGCCCTTAGACATTGACAGGGATTCCTTCTGATATGCTTTAGTGCCTCAGTGTTTGCTAGCAAAGGCTGTCATCTAATTCCTGGATGAGAGACTATTTAGGTTATTTTCTCTGTCTACTGTTCTGGAACATGGGAGCTTTTGAGGTTAGGTTATATCAGGCTTTGAGACCTTGTTTGAGGCCTGACAGACTGCTGTTTATGTATATATGTGTTTATGTCTTATTCCTTGCTTCTGGGATTATTGTGTGCAACTGCGTGTTGGAAGGGGTTGGAATTTTTACATGCTTCATAGTTTTCTCAGTTTAATATGAGACTGGTCAAATACAAATTTAAACTACAACAACCAAAAAAAGCCAGTTTTTTTTTTTTTAAGTATTGTTAACCACCAATAATATGCTACTTGAGAATAGTTTTGTGTGCAAAATGCATGTGCATGTAATAAAAGAATATGGTTGCCTGTACATATGAATTTTCTTCCTTGCTTCAAGTACAAATAGTTCTGAAAATATTTGTATTTGAAAAAGGTTGTTCTAGGTATCTAAGATCTTTTTACATTTTAATCTCTGTCACTTTAAATACATACAGTTTTTTGGTGGAGTTGGAGACATTGGAGAGAATTTAGGTCAGCTATCAATGTGCTTATTCTTATTTTTGTGGATCTTAGTCCTTGAGATACAAAATGAAAAATACTGTTAAGTGTGGATGAATACTGAAAATTTATGTGAAATTTATTGCTCTGTTTCTACAATAATGGGTCAATTTTTAGTGTAATTGCACTTGTCCTGGTATAAACTTTGACAGTACCCATTTATCGCATATTCAAATAATGCCTTGGTGTTACGTGACAAGTGGAGCTTTGAATAAAATCTGCGGAGATTTACATGAGAGATCATTTTCCTGTTTTGATAGAAATGCACACACTGCTTTCTGATTGTCCCAGCTCTTTGTACAGTTACATAGTAATATGAGGTAGCAGGACAGTAGGTTCTGTCACAATTGTAGATAATACAACAGTAGTGTTGTTCTGAATTGCAGGCAGAGACTGCAATGAAAATATGTTGTTAATTCCAAGTTCCTTTGTTGTATCTCTCCACCAGAATAACCTGCATAAAGTATGCCTCTGTTGTGGTGGGGAATGTTTTATAAAGCATTTTCGATTGTGATGAATGATAGCCTGCTTAGTAAGTTCTCTCTGGTATCTCAGTCGCTGAACATGCAATCTTTGCACATCATAGTTATAGCTCACTGAACAGTAAAAGGCCATGAAGGCCAACCATACTGTCAAGAACAATGTCAGGGCACTGTGAATTTCTAGAGGTTTATTGGCTGTATACTTGGAGGTCTGGATGAGGCATGCTGTACTCTGTTGGCAGAAATCGACTCTCTTGATAAACATTGTAAGAGTAAAGGAGATGCTTCTTTCTGTTGGAGCAGTCAGCATGTCTCTTTTGGAGTGGAGACATATACAATATCCACTCAAACTCATGTTCTAGAAGGTCTTGAATCATGTTCTTTCATCCCATGATCTCAAATTATGCAGTGATTGTTTCTGAGCATACTAGTATGTATGGAAGAAGAGAACTGCTTTAATTTTTTTAAGTAACAAATTTAAATCTTATTTCAGTTTTGTAGAGGAAATAATTTATTTGGTATGTTGAAGTTCCATTTGAAACACTAATAAGGTTTTGGGCATTGAGTTTTAAGGAGATTCCCAAGTCTTTTAGAGTATAGTAGTGGATGCTGGCCTTTAATACATTTAAGTAGTCAACTGCTAATCTTATCAAGCTGTTGTCAATATTGACATGTTAGATAAACCTGAACCCACAAATGTGTAGCTGCTGGTGGTGTCACACACAGTTGTCAGGCAGCAAACATGATTGCAAACTAGTTTTCACCTCTAAATGTGCATTAGTTCCCATATTTATTTTCTGGCATAAGTAAGAGTTTTATTTCCAAACCTTCGAGTCTCAGCTTGTCACAGACCTGCTGGGTTTGGCACTTCACACAAAGGAAGCTACGCCTATATCTTAATTGAAATAAAAAGTACAATGGCACTGTCCCTGGGAAAGGCAGTGACACTGGTGTTTAAGAGATCTCTTGTACATTCTGAACAGATACATCTTTTTAAAGTAGCTTCAATTCCAAGGTACCACATTTCCTTTTGAATGTTTTGCAGAGTTTCTGAAATATGACACTTTGTGTTGTACTGCTGCTCTCTTTTAGAGTGAGACAATGAGTGTACAATAGGGTTATGGTATAAGTGATGCACATACTAGTGATGCAACAACTAGTAACTTGAAAGAACTGAGGAGTATAGGAACAGTTTTGAAGAGCTAGATAGAATTTGTATTCAAAAGCTGCATGCATTTAATTTTGTGTGGTACATGAAATTGCACATTACAATTTATGTCTGCTTATCACATGATTAAATCCTAAACAAAAAGAGTGTTTCATAAACCTTTTGTCATCAAAAGATACTATGGACTAATTGAAAATTTCAGGTAGCTCAAAACTCAGTTCGTACTTTTAAAGATAAAAAGGTTGTTGTTGCCTAAAAGACTGAGGAGAAAAAAACATCAGGCTAATTTAGGTAGGAGATAAGAAGAGCAGAGCTTTAATGAGCCCTTGACCTACAGGAATACAAACCCACACGTGTGCACTCAGACACAGATTCTATGATTTTATAATGATGTCCATCCAATCCCCGTTCGACCAACCCCCGGTTCTGCCCTGTTCTGCCCCCTGGCACACCCCCTCGGGAATTGAGTCTGGGGGAGTTTGGGACCCCTCTTTCATCATCTTCATCCTCCTCTCAGTACGCTGAGTCCTTGGAGACCCTCCAGAGTTCCAGGCTTGAAGGTCACTTTTGTCTATGTTTACATCTTTTGGTGTAGACCTTAAGGTGTTTTTCTGCAACTCCACCTTGAAAAGAAGACTAAATAGCTAATGGAATTGTGAGGGATTGATATAGGATGGGTTTGCTATGTGCAACCATTAAGCTACTGCCGTTACACTGGTAAGGGATATAATACAGTGAGACAGTAAAAGAATGCATGTTAATTGTACTGGTAGAGACTTCAGTGTGGAAATGATACCTGAGTGGTGTGCTGCTGTAGTTTCTTCTACTGGAAATACTGATACATTAAAATCTACATCCACTACATATCTACTTCTAAAATCTATAAAAATTAAAAAATCAAAAAACTCTGAGGCATCAAGGTGAATAGAAGTTACCTTAAGGTTTGCAAGATGGAGTCTCTCATTTCATCTTTAGCTTTATTTTTTAGAATTCACTGAGTTCCAGAGGTTATACTGAATATAAAACCATAATTTCTCTTTGCTGTTTCAATGCTAAACTAATCAATACTGTCTTTATCACTTGCTTATCTGTTTGCTGTAGTAACAGCCTAGACAATTAAGAAACTCAGAGCAGTCTTTTAGATGTGTAGATCTCAATAAACACATAAAATGCTACCATGAGTTAGTGCATGATTGCTTCTTGAGGTAGTGTTTTAACAGTTTGGTTAAATGATGTCTTATATATAATATATTGACTATTTTATTGTGTACTATTGGTTTAAAACATCTATCTAGAAGCAACACTAAAGACCTAGAAAAGATATAATTAGTTGTAATCAATTATTGATTTGTTAGGGAATATACAAATGTGACAGTGTCTTATTAGTGTAAATGGTGCTGCTTCTGTAGGACTAAGCCAGCATGCAGCTATTGAAACCTTGGGAATTATCTCAGATCTTTTATCTGAGTCAGTCAATAGTTTTAGAATATGTCACTTCTCTGGTTTGAACCAGTGCTGTAATCTGGGATTCACACTCTATTACTGCATGGCTACGTTACTGAAATATTTTCTTCCACATACTATTCATACAGATTCTTAACTTGCTCAAAGTTTCCTGACACATTCAAATTCCAGCAGCTATGGAAATTCCAAGACTAATGCCACCTTAGAAGTAATGAATACTGTCCAATTTTGGTTGATTATATGAAAACAGCAGGGAAGGGGAAAAGGAACATAAACTGCTAGGGTCAGCAGCTACCCCAGCATTAGAATACAGGATGGTGGTAGATAAGTGTGGGTGGCTTCAAAAAGGGGGATTGGGAGCACAGGGCAAAATAAAAAAATTCAGGGAGATAGAGGAGTGTGGATGCTGGTGTCAGAAAGTGTTTCATTTAGTGTTCAGTCTGGTGTGTGTTGTATCAACAAGTTTCCACTGTGGGTTTCCTGTCCCAACAATTGATGTGTTTTGGATATAGTAACACTGATCAGCAGCTTGCATTCTAATTTAGATCTCATGTCTGGTAATGTGTCATGAGGTGATAAATTTAAGAGATTATACTTCACATGATCTTCCAAGCTACAAAGCAGTGTGCTTTTGTAAGAGATTACTGACTCCATAGCAGAAAGAGTAGAAATCAATGGACATTTAGCTTGTCTGTGACCAGTGGCAGTGAGGAACAGGCATCATTCAGCTTGTGCCTACTACTATGAAACTCCAGTGTCTGACAGAATTGGATAGGAGAGTTGTGGGGAGAGAACTTCACAGGAGGTGAATCCAAAAATTTACGAGTCAGTGTGTTTTATTTTAAATTTTGCATGTGTCTGTACTTAAGTTAGTCTGGTCTAAGTGTCCTGTTCTACAAGCTGAAAAGCTGGCAAGCATCTGTAGAAAGTTTTGTATTAATTACTCTTGTCCATACTTGATCTCTCTTCTGACAACATACAGGGCTGTTCTACTTGTTTGTGGGTTCTGTTCCTTTGTCTCAGTCAGTAGTTCAAAGTTAGCCCATTTTTTCTCTAGCTCTAATCTTTTTTTTCTCAAAAAAAATTAAATCTATAGGGTTTTTACTGTGTTAGTGTTACAAGGAGTATATTTATACTATTAAAAACTGTTGTACTTGACAAATGGTTTCCTCCAAAGAGGGATACTATGAACTTGAAGTTTCCTTTGTTTTTACTTTGGTATTTGACTGTTTCCTTCAGTAACCAATTAGCAAATGTGTCACACGTTAGAGATGTTACTATTAAAATCTCAGCACTTACAAGCAGCAGTTTCTGTGCCTGAGTGCATAAAACATTTGTTCTAGAAATTTGTAGTTCTGGAATGCTTGCTATGTAGGCAGTGCGTGGGATAATAAATCATGAGACACTCTGAGTAGTTTAAAGTACCATTTTTGCTGATCTGTTAATTTTAATCAAATTATTAAATACTTAATTCTTTTTAAACACAGATTTGCTCCATTTGAAAAGTAAAAGATTATTCAATCTGTCTAAGATGGTATTTGCTACAATTTCGTAGTAATGAGTCATAGGGTGATAAAATCATTTAGGTTGGAAAAGAACCTTCAGATCGAGTCCAACCCTGTCTTTTAAGTTTTTTCTGTAATTGGACAAATTACAGCTTGGAGAATCAAATGCTGCTTTAGCTGTTCCTTAAATTTATTTGAGCTTTGGTAGTTTTACTTGGTTCCTTCAGAGGGCTATATGCAAGGCGGATCTGTTAAATGGTTTTTTGATTGGGTTTTTTGAACATGAAGATGCTTTGATTTTTCTATTTCCAAAGCTGAAAATGACTTTGAAAGAAAAGTTCTAATACAAGCTTAATCCCTCTTTATTCAGATTCCCTGAGCTGTGGATGGTACAGTTGGGTCAGTCACGGGCCTGGGTTTATGTGCTGGCTCTGAATTCACCAAGTGCTGTCAGAACTCAGGCTGGATCCAAAAAAAAGTAAAAGTCTACTTTGAATAGCACAGTACTAGCTGTGGAATACTGACATGTGAAGGTACTAAACTTTAATGCAGAAGACCCTTCAGATTATAGTAGGATCTATGGGGAAAACATGTAATTGTGCTGATTAACTTGGGTGTGCCTTGCTTCCACACTTTGTCAGTCTCCATAATGAAGCATAAGGATCTACCTGCTTTCTGGTAAGCAAGTGTAGTAAGAGTGTTAGATTTAGTTCAAGTTATATTCTTATGAACTATGTGAACAAAAGTTTTAAAATTCTTCACTTTAAATTAGATTTTCGTAGGATATGTTGATTTTTTTTTTTTTTGAGAAACACATGAAGGACATAGTGTGCAAGAGAAAGGAAAATACTCATCAGTTATTAAACATTTTTTTATGTGTTGACCTAACAGTTAATTTAGACCATCATTTAAAACTAAGCAAACAAAAAATGCCCACTATTCTTTTAAATTCAGAACTGATATGCTGCCGTTTTTCTAGTCTGAGCAGAACTGTCATGTCTTTTTATTAATGTTTTTGTTATACATAAATAGTAGCAGAGCCTGTAAGACTGTTCAAATTATTGACAGTAGTGATGCTGAAATCAAGTATCACACTTAACTAGCAAGCAATAAATAACATCCCTTACTAGATGATTGAGGAATATACAGTCAAGTCAGTCTAAATTTGGGTAGGATTTGGTTGCGACAATACAGTCAGCTCTGACATTTTATATGCAGCTGTCACATGTAATATTTAATACTGCTTGCTCCTGTCCAAAGCATTCTAAAACAGGGTTAGTTCTCATTTTGCTTTATGGACAATTTATGTACGCTGAGATAAAGGAAGATATGTTAAAAGTGCATCTGTCAGAAAACCTGACAGAAGTCTGCATTCAGGAGTGCAAAAATAATGAACTTCCTTTCACTATGGGACACTGAGTAAGGTGTAATTTTCCTATATACTTTACAAAGATTATTAGGAAAGCTGCAAGCATTTCAGTGTGCAAATAAAGGAAAAACCCAAACCAAACACAATCGCTTCTATTTTCCGTTAAATGATGTAGGGGAATGCACCTTCCAGGAACTCACTGTTGATGTTGAGTACTCGATAAAAAATGACTTAATTGTTCTTCGTATGTATTCTGAGTGTTTGTGGTTATGTTACTGACAGGGCTTTTGTGATAATTCTAGGTATTTGGTACGTGTGAATTCTAACACTCATATCTGACTCAGAAAAAAATGGACTAGAACATGTAAGATAAAAATAATTTCATTTTTATACTGTAACTAGCCCTGACAGTGACCTGCTTGGTTAGTCAAATGTGACAAATTTTTAACAGAAAGAGCACTTTACGAGGTTATATAAATTTAATGCTGTAGTATATTTCTTAATATCTCCAAAATTGCTGTTGAATGCAGGGGAATATACTGTCTTCAAATTATTTGAATAAAAATAATACTGCAAAGGAAATTATAGTAATTTTGTTAATAAAGCTAATCTTTAAACTTTTGTCACTCATTTGTGCATCAGTACATGATTAGCTATTTTGAGGTTGGGTGTTAATTTGTTTTATAAGTGCTTCAGATGTCTAAATAACAAATGACTTTTTTATTGGTGCCTCTGATTTCTGTTTATATCAATGTATTTCCATGGCAGCTCAGAGTCTGAGAGCTATTGCTACTCTATAAAGAAACTTGCAGATTTATAAAAAAATAAGTTTTTTGCTTGGACATTAGATAACGATGGCATTAGGCAATCTTAGATGGATGTGACAGACCTTCTCTATTCCTTAGCTACTCAACTCTGAGCTCACCAGCTCCTCGTGATACCAGTGCTCATTCTGCAATGCTGGAAGAAGGGAAGTGTAGCCACATCAGTAGCAGTGCTGGGGGGGAGGCGGGACAACTTTTGGCAGTCTTAAATTGGCCTGAGTCTGTCCTGAATTACATATTTGGTTCAGTAGGAGGAGCATCTCAAAAGCATCACTGTACAGTGTACAAGTACAGAATACTCTGTTATACTGGCATGAAATAATAGATGTTAGAAGAAACCTCTGCAAGTCATCTAGTTAAGCCCTTGGCTCAAAGCCAGGCTAACGTCAAACTGGATAAGGTTGCTCAGAGCCTTGGCCAGTTGAATCTTGTAGGTCTCCAAGGCTGCCTTTCTACTTCCTCCATGCGCAGTTGGTTCCAGTACAATCTCTTCCATGGGAATAGGTCCCCTGCATGTCTCCCCCTTCCCCCCTTATATCTGTGAAACTGCCTGTGCTGCAGGTTCTTGGTTGCCTCACATCTTTTTGTTGCGTATGTGTAATGAGTAACAAATTTACTTCTGCTTTAAGCTGTCTTAAACAGGTTTTGTGGAGAGGGCAGCAGTTGTACACACATCCAACCTTCTTCCCAATCTTTCTAGGATTAAAAAACCCCTTTCCTTGTAGCTTTTCCTGGAATGCCATGTGCAGCAGCCCTCTAAACAACTAAGTGACCTTCTAGTGGTTTTTGTCTAGTTTATCAGTATCTCATTTACTGGCTGCTGAGGAGGAGAACTGGATACTGTACTTGATGCAGCATAATGAATGCTGACTGCTGGGGAAGAACAACTTCTTTTGACTTGTCTGCAGTTTTGCCAGTGCAACCGTGAAAGCTGTTGGCCAGGGTCAACCCAAACACCCACACAACTGTGTGATAACTGTCCTCTCCCTTGGGATAAATTAAAAATAGAAGGCAGGCAAGAAGACTCATGGATCAAGATAATGATGTTTTAATAGGAAAAGCCAGAGCTTGCACACACTAGCAAAGCAAAAAGAAGAATTAATTCCCTGCTTCCCACTGGGAGGCAGGTATTAAACCACTTCCTGGAAAGTAGGGCCTTGACATGCATAATGGTTATGTGGACAGAATCATACAATTGTTTGCGTTGGAAAAGGCCAACTGTTAACTCAGCAATGCCAAGTCCACCACTAAACCCCAAGTGCCACATCTACACAGTTTTTAAATACCTCCAGGGATGATGACTCCACCACAGCTGTAAGAGTTTCATATATCTTTAGAGAAAGAAACAGACTAAAGATACGTTGTTGAGACAGCAAAAATTACAATTCCCCCCCCCCCGTCTGTATACAGAGATACTAATTGTTTTTGTAAGCTTTGTATTTTAACATAGCATTGTCTTTTTTTTTTTTTTTAATTTGTTAAGCACTAAGAATGGTATCAGGATGACTGACAAACCTTATGCCATCTGTTCTAACAAGAAGTAGGTTGGCTGTGTTGGTTTATTCATGCAAGGATCAAAAGAGGGTTATAAGGACTAGAGCTCTGAAGAGTTTTAAGATGTTCATTTGCAATATGGAAGACCGTTAATGTGTGAAGAACTTATAAACTTTGTTTAGGTTTTGATTAAAAAGGCAGCTAGAGGAATTGAGCTTCAGACCCCTTTGAAGTTGAGTGTCTTATCATCTGTTAGCATTAGAAACACCAGCAGACTGTGTAAAGATTATGTTCACTTCTGTAAAAAGAAAAGACATTTTAGAACTGAATTATTTGTTTTTAAAATGGCTTGATTTTGAAACTTCCACCTTAAGATGCATTTTTTAATTAAAAATCAATTTTTAATGTGTCCTTTTACCTATTGAAAGGTTTTATATTGGTTAGACAATTGAAATGTAGAAGCTAAATGTATTTTCAAAGATTAATAAAAGTCTAATGAATTTTTACACATTTATTTTTCAGGAGCTGGTGAATCGGGGAAAAGCACAATTGTCAAGCAGATGAAGTAAGTATGGTAAAATACTATGACAGAGAAATATTTCTCTTTATTTGAACGGAGAATTTATTATTTTTTCTTCCGTAGGATTATCCATGAAGCTGGTTATTCAGAAGAAGAATGTAAACAATACAAAGCTGTTGTCTACAGTAACACCATTCAGTCCATTATTGCTATCATTAGAGCAATGGGGAGGTTGAAGATAGACTTTGGTGATCCAATCAGGGCTGTGAGTATTGAAGTACACACACACACACATACAGCTGAAATATCCATACTATTTCCTGAAAAAAATCTTTTGATATCCAGAAATCTTCTTTGTAAGATACGAAGTCTCATTGAAAACTTTACATGGCAAGGTGACCTGTGGAGCAATCAGCATTGGATTGATTCAGATACAATTTTCCAAATTCTGTCTAAATTTGGAGAACTAAACATCTGAGTCTTAGGGAGTTTTTCAAAAACGTTAAACTATGCAGTCATTTCTCTATTTGTACAGATTTGTGGGCTGCTACATTCTGTAGGTCATTTCAGTTAGACATCTTCACATTCCTTAAAAAAACACAGCTGAAATAGGGAGGCATGTAGCTACTCTCTGAACGTCTCTATTAGTTCATAGGCACAGCAGTGCCTGAAACATTTCCAACCTCTGAACTGAAGCCTGTCATACGGATTTCCAGTGTTGAGGACTTTATTTTACTCAAAGCAGAGACACGGACCTACCTGATGCTGGTATCCCATGTTTTTCATTATACCAATCTTGGGATTTTTCCCAGGAAATGAGACCTTTTTCTAAGCTTTTCTTCACCTTTTCCATCTTATTTAATTTTTTGTCCCACATGCAAACCTCTGATGGTTTTATTTGCCGTTCCACCTGTTTGAAACTGGTCTGTAGAATTGATATCTCCAGTCCTACCCCTATGCTCTTATCTGTGGTGACTGATTACACCCACATCTGGTCAGGTGGTGAGGTGCTCAGAATATTTCTATAAAATGCTCAGCTTAGGTGTTTTTACTTGTCCTCTTGTGGCAGGACGGAGTACAGTCTGTACTGCAGTGCTGAAACTGATCCCCAGAGCTGTCAGTCTGAATAGTTGAGTTTAGTTCAGGATGTGTGCTTTTATCTCCTTTCCATAGAAATCAATGTCAGAACATGGAATGCTCACCAGTAAGGGTTTCGATGCAGGAACTTGTTATGTTGTGGCTGTCCCCCAGGAAAAATGGAGGAAGGGTTTTGCTGTTCATGTATTGAAATAAGTATGTAAGGTAGTCAGAGGGATATTTTGACTTAAGTTTTTTCTGTCATGTTAATGTGGAATTACAGTTCAGAAGGAGAGGAGGGCCTTTAAGAAACAGTATGTAAATTCCTTATTCATGACAGTCTTGTGTTCATTTTATTGATTGCTTGAAAAGCAAAATTTATAAATGTTAGAGAGTATTCCTTTAGTAATCTTGTGAAATGCAGTATGTATGGTTGTCATAAGAAAGACAAACGTTCGTGAGATTACATATAGTGAGTAATAAAGTTGTATCCGAAGTCTAAATCTGGTTGGCAGTTAGCCAATTATAGCCATTTTTGTTGTGTACATATGTTAATGATGTCTCTTCAGTTGTAAACATAAATAGGAAAAGCTTCATTTTCATTGGTTATTCCTCTCTACATTTGCTCTCATGTTTGCTGTAGTCTACCCTTTAAGACCAAAGTTTTCCAGGGCAGCAAGAGTATCTCGGTGCTTGTTAGTTTGGTATTTTGCAGTGTAGTTCTTTCTGGAGTCTGGCAGTTAATGTTGCAAAGAGGCAGATGGTAGACTTATGTTGCTAAATACATAGTAAGAGAAAACGGAGGAGGAGTAAATTTAGGTGTTAGCAGATAAAATGACTAACAAGAAGATTTTGAGGGCTATGTTGTACATGATGTCAGTTTGAAGTCATCTGAGTTTCTCAACTTCAGAGAGCTATATAAATGATGAAGCAAATGTCTGTCAGGAATAATCTTAAAATAGCCATCCATCCCATTGCACTTAGTCAATTCTTGGTGGTCCAAATTCTTTTTTTTCAGAGCATCACGGCTGTGGAACGTCAGTACTAGATTCTTGCCATTTATTAAGCCAGAAATGGGAAAAGTAATACAGAGCTTCTGTTGTATATCAGTATCACTTGAAAAAAAAAAAAAAAGAAAAAAGTGTATTCATACCTCAGTTATTCTATTTTGTTTTGGAAAATAAAAGCTTGAAAAACTTGAAATTGTAACTCCGGGGCAAAGTATTACATTAAGATTCTTTTGGGTGAATTTATGAGGTTTTTCCTCTAAATGGGATAAGTCTGTTTGGAAAATCATATACTCTTATTTTTGTCATAGGACTAATGGTAAAGCAGTGAGTTGAACATTTTCTTTTTTCAAGTTATTGAATCAAGGGAGTGCAGCTTACACCAGCAGCTTCAATAATGATCAGTCTGGAATCTGGTGTATCTTTGTCTGTGCTACAGGACAGTACTTAAATAGAAACTGTATTTTGAGAGACATTTAGTGAATGTGGACCACTTTCTGAATGTGAGATTTATGGTAATTAGAGGGATGGTTAAATCAGTTTTTTTACATTACCTCATTTATGAAATCTGGTATAATATGAGTGATACCTAGAGAGGAAACTGCCTCATTCCAGTTAAAGATATTAAAGAAAAATATCTAGCATTGGTTAATAATGAAAGTAGGACTTGATCATTGTATACTGCCTCACTTGTGGTGTCTGTGGTAGTTGCCATCCTTAGCAAAAGGAGTACAGGCATAACAGAGACCATTTCTTAATGTTTGGGCTTTTAAAGAGCTAAAACAACTCCCTTGTTTCACCTTCCCTTTCCCCTCTTGCCTGTTTGAGAGCATGTAGAGATTAGAGCTATTTGAAACAGAGTAAATTTTGTATATTTGAAAGTCAGACCATGTTAGGCATAAAATGGCATCATTTTTCGTGACAAAATTGGCTATCAGTTTCTAAGCTGTTTCCATCATGTGTTGTACATATTGTTGTATATATTGTCTCTTCTTCAAGATCCGCTGCTTCTGTGAGTTGTAGGTTCTTGCCTTTGCATCCACAATTTTCAAGACCAGAATTATCATTCAGGTTTCTTTTATGCAGGCATATTGCTCAAATTACAGTCCCTGAGATCTGACTATCCAACCCTTTCATCTTTAGGGCTCTGGTTTTTGTGCATAATTATTATTGCAATCCATAGAATTTTTATTATTTGTCCACAGTTTGTCCTGTCTTTGTACAGTAATTAGTATTTTTGTTTAACAACTGTTCTTTTAGATTTCTACCAACTCTAGCTTTCAAAAGACACTTTCAACTATATATCAGATACTGGTTCTTCATATGAGTACCTGCATATATATACATATATTTAAATCTCTTCAAGTTTGCTTTGAGTTGACTGAACAAGCTTTGTGTTTTCAGCCTGTGAAATTCAGTATTAATCTATCTGTAAACAATTTTTCTGTTAGCTTGCATAAACTTTGATTGTTTAAGTCTACAGTGGACAGTATCTTTAGAACAATCACTACTTAATGTGCTTATCCTGGAAATTTTTTTCCCACAGCTTAGTGTTTGAACAGCAGAGCAATAGATTTTTCTACAGATTTGCACCTGTGTCTTCACTTACTGCTTTGTGGGAATAACCTTATGTGTTGCTTTTTTAAATCCTCCTCTTTCTTGAAATACTTTCAGTTCCCAGCTGATGTGTCCAAGTCTCTCCCTTTCTCCTTTTCAGGTTCATTGTTCTCTTTCTTTTAATTATGGGACAAACAGTACATGCCGTGGGGAGTAGTGACAAGCCTCGAGTGTGATGATTTTTCTGGCTGATGTACCTTGGCATTAGATCACATACTGCTGATAACCAAGGTCAAGCAGCTCCCTGCAGCAGGGTACTAGTGTAGATCTTCCCTCTACCCAGCTGCTGTCTTTTTCCCAGTGCCTTACAGGTCTAATGTTAAGTTTTGTTGCTCAGTCAAAATTGGATGAAGGTACTAAACTGGTCACATTCTGTTAAAGGGGAATGGTAGATTTACATCCTGTACTCCATTAGCCTCACTCTCAAAGCCTGTCATTATAAATAGTTTTAAAATCCAGCATTTGCTCTTAAAAATCTTGATGTTTGTTTGGTATTGCTTTACCAAGAAAATTCGGTGTCTGTAGAATAATTAGAGGTAACGAATATTTGTAGCTGGTTTATCTGGAAAGGTTTTAAGAAGTGTTTTTCTAATTCCTGATACAAGATTTGGGAAGTGGTTTTGTCACTTTCAAAGCTGTTTTTTGAAGCTTAAGTGTTTAATGTGTTATCTTCAGTTAATCAATATACATCTGCATTTCTGAAGGGTCTAGTCTGCAGTGTAAGCATTTTGTCCAGTATGTGGTATTTGATGAGCAAATACAGTTAACTTTAGGCTTGAGCACAAAATATGTTACTACTCCTATTTATGAAAATTTATTCAATTTATAAACTGATCAGAAGAAACTTTATCAGCAATGACAAATTTTTAGTGTTGAAACACTTTGTGTTGTTGAAAAATGTGGGAATTGATATCCTATTGAGAAAACTAAAACTGATTGTTTATTTCACTTTTTTTTTGTTTGGTTACATTCACATTTACCAGGTTAAGTAACTCATTTGCTGAATATCTTAGGTGATAATACATGTGTTGTATTTCTCAATATTTGTCTCTGCACTCTCTGTTTACATCCTAAAGGATGATGCTCGTCAGCTCTTTGTGTTGGCTGGAGCAGCAGAAGAAGGATTTATGACTGCAGAGCTTGCTGGAGTTATCAAGAGACTGTGGAAAGACAGTGGAGTTCAAGCTTGTTTCAACAGATCTCGAGAGTACCAGCTTAATGACTCTGCTGCCTAGTAAGTACTGTGTGACAGACAAGATTCTCTTGGCCTTCTAAGCAGTAGTTAAAGAAGTATAAGTGTCATCTTTTGACAAGTTCTGCTCCCCCATAGATGGAAACCACAGAAGTATCTGGACAAAGATACTGTCTGCTTGGGTCAAAATGCTGCAACTAGGCTTCGAGGTGGGAAAGGAAGAAGTGTGGTATAATTATGAACTTGTCATGCTCTGACCATGTGTTTCACCCTCTTAAAGAAGACAGAAATTGCTTTAAGGTGCTTTAATAGCATTTTTATTACAAAAACATGACTCAACTACCTTTTCAGTATCTGAATGTGTCCAGAAAACTTGATCTGAATTTGTATTACCAAGGATACTACTTTCATGTTCATAATAGAGTTTCTCCTATAGTTCAACATTGCTGCATTTTCTTTGTTAATTAATGGTCTCTATTAGAAATGTGTTGAGGAAAGGTAACAATCAGGATGTATCTTTTATGCTAGGGCACTTCAGTAAAAAAATAAAATAATAAGGAACTAAGGGTGGCAGAAATAAGATTGTGTGGCAGCAAGTAATGGTAAGTCAGTCAAGGAAAGAGTCCACCAAGGGAGAGTTAAGATGATAAAGAATGGCATAGCAGTGACACTGCTTATAGTGCAATTTTTTTAAAGCTTTATAATTCTGAAGTAATTTGTAGTGTTTGAAGTTATTTCTCACTTTCTTGTATAAAGTTTATTCAATATGAAGCACTTCATTTGGAGTTTAAATTACTCTCCTCTGGTACCCTCCGGTGTTCTGTTTTGTTGTTTTAGATATCTCTACCTCCAATTTCATAAGAAAACTGTTCTTTTAGCCATACAGTTGTATCCTTAAAATTTCTAACTTGTTACACAGAAAGTAGAACATAATGCCTTCCCTATTTACTATGGGAACTGCAAAAGTAAGCACAAGTAAGATTTGTATGGTTTTTAGAAACACTGGTCTTGGCCTACATTGCAAGAATTTTGGCAATGAAAGCATATTATTGTAAAAAATATGTGTAATTAGAAATTCTCAATAGAAAGTTAATTGTTATGTATAAGGCATTTTCTTAAACACATTAATTCTGGCCAAAACACTGAGTTGTTCTTTTCATACCTATTATCAAATCTAGGGTAATTTTGGGGCTTTGTTTACAGTTCAAAGTAACTGGTAGTTCATTAGGTTACAAAGATGAAGGTGTTCTTCTAATTAGTGCGAACAACACTGATGTACGTGGAACCATGTTTGCATTTTGGGATTTCCAGTTTGTAGTGGAATAAATTGCATAAGTTTTCTTTCATCTAGGATGAAATATTGTTGTGTCTCTAAAGCTTATTTTGGAAAAAAACTTGGAAATTTTAATGAATAACGTGTCTAGATTTTTTGTCTTACATCAGAGAAAACTATTTTATAAAATTCAAGGACAACGTAATGGATGGACCTAGAACTTCTGTAATTCTTTGTAATTATTTTGTTACTATTTTATGAATAACTGAAAACAGTATTTATTTTTACCTTTAGTTACTTGAACGACTTGGACAGGATAGCGCAAACCAGCTACATTCCAACTCAACAGGATGTTCTCAGGACTAGAGTGAAAACCACAGGAATAGTGGAAACTCACTTTACTTTCAAAGATCTTCATTTTAAGTATGTAAATCTTGCAGCATGATCATCTATCTGTTACAGTTCCTGTAAAATTCTAGAATATGGCTTTCAATGGTGTAATTTAATAAATTTGTCTAACCACAAGTTAGATTATTTTTCCCTCTGCTTCTTTAAAAAAAAAATTCCTCATGCTGGACTCAGTTTTCTGAAGGGATATAATAGTTGTTGGAACTTCAGTAAATGTTTTGGGTTTATTGGAAGCATTTTGTAAAGATGCTTTTTATGTAAATTAAATCCATTCGTCCCCCAGCCTGTGTTGACATTCATGGTGAAAGCGTCAGAATAGTCTACCTCCTACTGGTGAGGAAGAATGAGAAGAAAACTCAATAAAACACACATTAAATTACATGAAATCACATTTAAACTATGCAGAAATTGTTGTCAGCATATCTATATAATATGTTTCTTTAGTATCTTTACGGAAAATATTTCTTTTTCATGGAAATGTGTATCAAGTACTGTAATAGGTATGCTGCAGGACCATCATACTGTGTAAATATGTTTTGTTTCCTTGTTTTAGGGTTTAAGTGTACAAAATCTGTATTAATCCATAAAAGAATAGCTGATAAATGGGAATGTATCTCTTGAAAACCTGAGGAGAGTAGTCCTCAGCCAAGCCTGAAAAGAGGTCTTCAGTATTTAGGAGCACTTCATCTTCTCACTCACTTTCTAATGTTTCTTGTTCAGCTCCTTATTGTTGATGGGTCCAGTCTGTGCTGATTATCAGGGCTGTTACAAGGACCATAGGATTCTGCTTCTGTAAAATGTGTAACTTTGAGACGGGCCTGTGGAAGTATTTAGCTGTAATGTTGTACATTTAAACACCTGTAGCTGTGCTTTAGGAGACAGGCTTAATGAGTTATTGGAAGGGCTTGAAATATACTCTGACATAACATTGAAAAGAACTTCTAAGATGAACCAAAGGCATGAAAGGCTTCATTATTGCAAGGCAAGGGTACATAAACATGACTAACTGTGCAGTATCAATTTCTTTCATTATCTTTTCTTTCCTGTTCTTCTGTATGTGTTTAGATTCTTTGAGATTGAGCCTCAATTCAGCCTTCTCTATGAAGTGCTTAGCATAACTTTGATTATTGATTCAATGCAAAATGCAAATAGCTAGTCTTCATCCTGTTTCTATAGACTATTCCAGAAGTTGAGTCTGATGTCTTACTACTTTTGTCTTCAAAGAACACCTTTTTTTTTTTGTAGAAATGTTAATTCTTACAGAAATTCATCTCTTAGTATGAGGTTATAAAGCATAGCATTAGAACGACAGAAGTAACAAGTAAAATGTAAGGTATTAATTAGTAAGGTATACAGGTACAAAATATCTTCCTAGGGGTACAACCATCATTAATTATTTGAGAAATAGGACTAGGTGGCTGCCTTGCATTTATATAGGGTAATATCCAAAGGCATCCTCTCAAAGATATCTCTGAAGGTAAGGAACGCTTCTGAGGAATCCTTTTTTCCTTTTTAAATTCTAACAGGAATAATCTTTCAAGGAATTTTTAACATGGCATTGTCCCAATGTAGAACATTAAATGGGCAATGAGCATTGTCACACCATAGTATACCCCAGTAGAAGACCTTATTAGAGGTTACGAGGTTTCTGACAGTTTTTTGATGAGAAAGCAAAGGGACTTTGTTTTCCTTCTAATTTGTTTCCTTCTCTACTTATTTTTACTCTATTTTTTCAAATTAAAATCCAACAACTTGGAACACTCGATTTGTAAAAATAACAGCTGTAATTAAAATCCTTCAAGTGCAATTTACCTAGTTGTGTAGTACACTAACATTAAATTGGTAAGGTTTTATCCATGTGCCCCACCTTCCAATCTTACAGCTCAGGGAAAAACAGGAAAGGTGGGTAAAAAAAATACAAGTCAGTTTTAGTAAGTGTATCATATGAAAGACTTAATTGCATTTCCAAACAATGCATTTATTAGAGGGAAAATGAGAGTTGTTTTCACTCTGTAATCCTCTTTTTGTCTTTTAAGATAATTTTGAAAATAATTAAAGCATGTCTTAAAAAAAAAATCTCATTTAAACATGGCCAGTTGAAGAATGGATTTAAGTTGTAATTTGATTTAGAGGAGAGAGGTGCTGAACCTCACCAGTATTTAGAGTTGAGATCTAAAATTTATTTTCTACAAATTTAATTATATATTTTAATATTCAGAATACGAAAACATCAATAATAAAGTCACTGTTGCCTGTATTCAACTTCCTTAGTTCTGCATTATTTCCAAGTATTGAAAAAGACACCACTCTTCTCTTAAAGAATCTTACATTGTTGTTCAGTATCTTTTATTATTTTAGACTTTTTAGTAAAGCTAACTCTGTATATTTTTGGTTTTTTATAGATTACAATTAACTTTGTTAATGAATATATTATTGTAAATAATTAATCTTGTTCAGCTTTCATCTCATACCTCCTCATGCTCTCTAAAATGTATAGGAAGGCTTTTAAGGCTTTATTAAAAGTGGGGTTTTTACTGAGAAAAATAGTAATAAATGTTGCAGATTTTTATGTCCTTTTTAAAATGTTGTACTCAGACTTACATATCTGATATTTTCAGATTTTATTGGTTAATATGCAGAAAGCTAGAAATTCCAAAGTTCATTCCCTGCTTTGTGCTTCTGTTTCACAGAATGTTTGATGTTGGAGGCCAAAGATCAGAGCGGAAGAAGTGGATTCATTGTTTTGAGGGTGTTACAGCAATTATTTTTTGTGTGGCACTAAGTGATTATGACTTGGTCTTGGCTGAAGATGAGGAAATGGCAAGTACTGCAATGTTGAAGAAGGGAACAGTTGTTGGATAGAAGCTGAATAAGTTTGGAAGGAAAGCTATAAAAATGTCTGGAGTATTGCTGCTTTATAAGATGTATGGTTTGTGCAAGAGGTCCTAGGAATGGTGATAGAATTCATGCCTTCAGGTTTCAAAGTATTTCCTCATATTCTCAGAAGGAATACTAAGAGACAAGTATTCTTTGCAGCTACACTTTCATGTTTTAAAGGATGCATAAGTTAATGAGGATGCATTGTCAGTAATACGCATTTTAATCTCTTTAGGGATGCTAGAAGTACAGAGTAAGAACTTTCTTGACTTATCTGTATCTACTTTGTTTTGTTTTTCCTTCCTTCCTCAGTCTTCAGTTTTTGCATCTTTCTAAATATGTTTCTCTGATCTCAGTTGCAGAAATTTTTCTCTTCCTTCTCCCTTTCACCCCCCTCTGCTCCTTTCTCCTCTTTCAAGGGTTTACTCCTTCCATGTCACTGTGCACAGGGTGCATGTTACTGTCTGAGTGGTCTGAAGTGATGCTTGTCTGTTGTGTGTGAATCATTAACAGACTTTTGTGCTCTTCCTCGTGTTCTGCAACCTCCTATAAAATATAATTTGGGGAGGAAAGAGAAATAAGAAAACCTTTCAAGTCAAATGTAGTTAGAGAAGGCCGTAGCTAGTATCCTGCTACTTAAATGGCTGGAACTTGGCCAAAGTACTTACATATTGGATAATTTTTCTACAGAGTTAAGAATTATGGTAAGAGGAAAAAAACCTGCTTACTTGATTCACTAGTCTTGTAGAACTTTTCTTTCTTCTTCTGGAATATCAGCTAGGTGCAGAATTCATTTTCAATTTCCAGAAGATCTTATCAGTATTAAGAAAAATTCAGGTAACTCAGCAATTCTTGCAGAATATCTGTACTGCAAAATGTAAAAACACAGTAAACACTAAAAACTTAAACCTGAAAATGAAAAAAAGTAGTTGCTTAAACCGGGCTTGTAGAAGTGGTCTTTGGGGTGGTTTTGGCTTCTCTGTATTTCCCTGTGGTAAAATGTGATTTTGTTTGCTAAAAACTTAGTTTTGTAACTTACCTGGTTCATTTGTAACTAATCAAAAATACGAATCCTGATTTTACTACCAAACTTTGATAAAATACAGATGTGTTTTTTTCCAATTACAGAATCGGATGCATGAAAGCATGAAATTGTTTGACAGTATCTGCAACAATAAATGGTTCACAGACACTTCTATTATTCTATTCCTGAACAAGAAGGATCTTTTTGAAGAAAAAATCAAAAGAAGTCCTCTCACTATTTGCTACCCTGAATATGCAGGTAGTAGAGGGGGGTGCAAGTGTTAAGTTGTTGGGTTTTTTTGTTAAATTACATAGTTTTTGATGGACAAATCATGAGTTGAATAACTCTAGGCATCTAAAATATTTCTATGAAATGAAGTTTAGGATGGGGAATTGTTTTTATGGATCACAAGTAAAATAGGGCTAGGTCTTTTTAACCATGTGAAATAATGCTGGTCCACTGATAGCATTTACATGGTACTGCTACAACTCTTCAGGCTAATTTATTTAACCCATTCTTATTTCTGATATTGTCTTGTTTTAGTACTTAGACGTGAGTAGGAAACCCTGAGGACACATGAGAGTTTTATTTGAACAGGGAATGTACATACATTTTGAAGTAGGTGGCTTACTCAGGAAATACAAAGCAAATGAGGATGAATTCATTTGAACCAATCTTAGCCTTTTTATGTATCGCTTTCATTGTAACTTCAAGCTCTGGTACAGAAAATAGCATGTTGGAGGTAAGAAGCTTAGGAGAAATACGTATGCTAAATGTTTTTAATTGTGTGTGGGGAAAACCCAAACCTCTTAAAAACATAAAAATTGAACGCAAGTAAAGTGAATTCAGGAAACAAAATATCCTAATCTAGGGATCAGTGATGGGTCATTAATGACTTGTTCCTCTGCCACTGAAGTAAATGGAAAGACTTCCTACAGCTGCAATTGAATACTTAGGTTTTATTCTTACAAATGCATCCAGAAGGTTTCCTTTGAAGTTTTTTAATGGTATCTTTAAGCAATGACTGTGGAATTACTCCTCCTCAGGTTTAGATTAACAATTTCCAAAGAACCACTTCCTTCAAAGATACAATATGCATGTTACTCTTTAGCAGTTTGAAACCTGCTTACTGAGCAATTTTTTTTCTTCTAGGGTCAAACACTTATGAAGAAGCAGCTGCATACATTCAGTGTCAGTTTGAGGATCTGAACAAGAGAAAAGACACAAAGGAAATCTACACTCACTTCACTTGTGCCACAGACACAAAAAATGTGCAGTTTGTTTTTGATGCTGTAACTGATGTCATTATTAAAAATAACCTTAAAGACTGTGGCCTCTTCTGAGAACAGACAAGAGGTTGTTAAATGGTAAATTACATGCCTGAAAACAGGACTTAGGCATTTGGAATATGCCCATGCTGTGTAAAACCTGCATAGATATACTTAATTCTCTTTTATTTTGTTTTTAGGTTTGAAGATCAACTTCGCACAATTCTAATCTGGTTCTTTTCAAGGTGAAAGAAGTACAAAATACGTTGTGCTGAATGATAGATCAGTACTGTACTTGCCTGTTTTAACAGCTTTATTTATGTTTGTCTTGTAAATTTAAGTAATTAGTTAACACTGAGATGTCAGTTGATTGTATGTAAACTTACAATTGTAGTAATGTATTTGTATAAACGTTGAACGGAATATTTTAGTAAGTTGATGTCCTCTAAAACATTCCTCATTCCTCTAAATTTCCATGTTTTCTGAAGATACTCTTAGAGGAGACAGACACTTTTTGCCTTGAAATTATTTAAACATCTTGTAAAATTAAATTTTCTTTTCATCTTAAGGGTGCATGCTGCCTTATTCTTTACTTTCGTTGGTAATACTGTATATGGCGTTTGCTTTTTTTGATATTTAAACAGCCTCATACACCTGCTCAGACTTAAACAAACATAACCAATAAAACTTGTTTTTTGCCTTAAGTTTTGAAAAAAATCTTTTTATAAATTCAAGATAAATGCAAAGATTATTTTAAATTTAAATGAAATTCACATTTTATGAAATCCGGGCTTGTAGTCTTTGCAGTGGAAATGTGGCGACACTGGTGAATTGAAGTTTAAGGTTCAGCTATCACAAGAGCTGATGGAAATGCAAAAAGGAAGTTGTTAAAACTAGATATATCAATAAAATATTTTTTTGAAGCTGTGGTTCTTTACTCAGTGGAGTGAATGGAAAAACTACCTTTGGGGTTTTTTAGATAGATGGTTAGCAAAGGCTGGACTTCAGAGCAATGTCTTTTCTGTTTACTTAAGAACTAAATTCATGTTCTCCTTACACATTTTGCTATTTTCTGATAATAAAACTAGTTTGATAATTTAATAACCATAGAAATACTGGGTTCTCCCACAAGACATGGCAGAGTTGCTTCACAGATTTCAGCAATTTCCTGTTGCATATAATAAGATTCTTCAGTTTTTTGGATAGGGTGTTTAAGTAACTTAGAAGTGCTGATCCTTTAATTTCCTCTTTAATTATAATTAAAGTCTCACAGTTTCTTACAATAATAAGTTAAAGAATATCATTTTCTTCTGGTTATGCTTTCATTATGTGATTTGCTATCTTAGGTACATGTCATCCATTGCCTTATGGATAGTGCCAAAATTGATTTATTTTTTTCTTTTTTTATTAATACAGATTTTAAAAGGAATAAGCTTCTAATTGTAAATAAGTTGATGGTTGTCTTAAATGTCTGTCATCTAGAAAATACGAACCTACCAAACTTGGAAATACGATTTTCTATAATTGTTAAAATATTTCAGGCAGCTACAGTACACCATAAGTTCTTTGAGAAGTAAATAAGTCTTGGAACCTGTGGCTATTTTTCTATATTATATTAGCATTTTTGTTCTTAGAAATGTTCAAAATATTTAAGTCTATGTTCTGTTGTTTAATTTTTGATTGTATGTGTGTTTTAGTTAGGCTTCAGCTTGAGTAAGACTTACCTGCACTTCTCATTCTTTAATGTTTCCTTTGTTAGGTACAGATTTGCTAAATGTGTTTTAAATGTAAGATTAGAAAGGAGGTAACTTAATGCTGGAGGTTGTTAAATACATTGATACATTATGAGCTCTTTCAGCAGTTATAGTAAGCAATCTGTATATCCTGGGCTGCTTTTAATTGTGCTTTACAGTTCTGGATATGATTTTAAATCTCACTGAACTACTTTGTGGAATTGTATTTACACCTACGTTCAAGTTGGTTTTTGTACTTAATGTAAAACAAAAATTGGGATTAATCAAATTAAATAAATCTAAATTTTGTGCCTTGCTTGAAAGAAATGTTTTTCTTTAAATGTGCTGATGGAAATCTTTTTGCATCTATCCTGTGGAGGTAACTAGGGAGTAAAAATGAGAAGATAGGAAGTCAAAAGTAAATTCAAAAACTTTTGCTAGAAACAATAACATAAAAATGAGAATAAATAATGTTTATTAATGACTTAATATATTTCCTTTACTATTGTTCCAACACCTTCAGTTGAAGAATTTTTGGAATTTCATAACTAGTGCTTTCTGAAGTATTTGCATCTTAATACAGAACAAAATGGTGCAATAATTTTACTCGCTAGTCCAGACAGAAAATCTTGTTTTTTCTGACCCGCTGGGTGGCCAGCAGGTGTGTTTCCTTGGAGATGTGCTGTGCTGGTTGATCAGTCTTTGTCCAGAGATGAAAGTTGTCAGCCAAGGCTGCTGCTCTAGGAAAAGCTACAAGAGGACTTGCATTCTGTTGTGGGGGGAGCCACACAGTTTTCACTGCAGCTGCAATAAGGCTCCACTCCATCTCTGTTCCATCAGGAGCATCTTTCTCTGTCAGAGCACTGCAGAAAAGTGGGGAAATGCTGCAGATGCACCACTGGCTGAGAAGGACAGTCTTGTCCCTCAGCAACCTGAGCCCCCCTTCTCTTCCAGTTCCCTATTCATCTCATTTCTTCATGCAGTGTTCAGGCAAACTGCTTTTTCTAGCCTTACACGGGAAAGCTCCCTCTACTAGCTTAGGTATTCCCTCAGGCTATCATAAATATTGTAAATTTAGTATATGTAAAAAATCAGAGCTTTACGGAGGCTTCTTCAGCCCTTGTGGTCTTGTGCACGTCTGTGGTTGAAGTCTCTCATTAAAATGCATCTATCTTCAAAAAAATAGCTGTTTTTAAGGGGCTTAACATTGTAGAAGGATGGTTTGAAAAATCTGCTATTTGACTTCATGATGCTACCTATGGAATTAGGAGGAAACTTGAGGTTAAATGTAGTAACCCCTTAGTAACTAAAACAGGGTCCAGGATCGCAGAATGGGAACAATGTAGCATTCGTTGGGTTGCGGTTTCTGTTTCCATGTATGCAATTAGCAGCTTCATGATTTAAATTCTACATAAAACCTTAAGGAGCAAAAGAGATCCATCTGCAGCATGAACAGCGTGGTGGGTAGTGTGCTAGAATTGGGGAAAATTAGAGGATAAGTATCTGTTCCAAATCAAGCAAAAAGGAAACCCTACCAAGATGCTGGCTGTCCTACTGTGTGGATATCTCTTGAAGTTGTTATAGTTCGTATTGCTAACTAAGATCCTGTGGGTCAAAGAGTAATGCCAGGGTTGTAAACACCAAATCCTTGACTATTTAATTGTAAAAAAAAAAGTGTAGAAGGTGAAACAAGAGGCTGAAAGCAGCTCATCCCTGAATAATTTATAGCTTGCGAGAGTACACTCACATATGAATGAGGAAGATGAGACTGGTGAAAGAGGAACTTAATTAATTATCAGTCATTGACTACACTAGTGCTTGTAGTTTTTGCAAAACTTTAGGGGTTTCTGATGAACAGAAATATTAAATTTCAGCTGCATAGGTGCAAAACAACCATTTTCAGTTCTGTGGAGTTGCAAAGAAGCTGGCTTGACACAGAGGAAACCAGGGGCAGAATTTCACTTAGTCACACTTCCAGCTCATTAAAATATGCTGTATTTAAAAATGGCTGAGTTAAAATGCATTTATCAAGCTATTTGTCCATAGTCTGTTTAGAAGCAGTGCTTTTCAAAGTTGGTTATAGTTCTAGACAAGATGTTTCTGGCTGGTTTGCTCTGCATGTAGTTTCTTTTTTGTGGTAGTGAGAAGACTTTGACTGTTACCTGACATGACAGAGATCAGGGTTATTGAGCAGTTTTATTGTATGAATAATTTACTTGAAGTAAGGCATAATTAGGCTTATCTTTACAGGTGCTATCAGTGGGTTGAGATCTGTATGGGGTAGTGTATTGCTGTACCATTTTTGGCTATACTCCCTTCTGGTTTTAGGACAGAAAAGAGTTGAGCCCATAGTGTAGAAATACACTTCTGTAGTCAATTTGTGTTTCTGAAATGCTATGTCTCAATTCTGAAAGGAATGGCAGAGCATCTGTTACAAAAGAAAAATTTATGTATGCAAGGATGTACCGATCAGAATGTGCTATCTGAAATTTTACTCTCTTTAATTGCAGTGGTACAAAAGACATTTAAGACCAAATATGTTGTCACTGGAAGTCACTGCAGCTTCACAGAACGAGCTGTTCCCAGCTACCTTAGTCTCCTTCCTTTTCTGCCCTTCCACTAACAGAGAAGTTTGGGGAGAGGCACTGTCACTGTGCTTTCCCTCACAGGTTGTGCTGTTGTGCAGGCATCTGAGGAATGGGTACCTTGCAGAATAGGCTAATCTGTTCATTCTTTTGCAGATAAAGAACTTGCAGATGTCTGATGTGAGATTGTTATTAATATGGTAATGTAAGAATATGCAGATTAATTAGAGAATAAGTGTAGTTAAAGCTGCATTTGTTTATATTGAAAAACATGAAGAAAAGTCTAGGAAACCAGGAACCTGAGCAGGTAAAACTTTTCAGTGAGTTCCATAGTGATCCACAGTGTGATCAGAAATCTTTACAGTGTGACACCAAGCACATATGAAATACCTCTTATGAACAAGTGTCCTCATGTCGATAAAATCAGAATGTACTAAGAGACAGTACAGTACAAATAAGTGAGTGGGAGACACATTTCAAATACAAACATACTTCCAGAAGGGTTTGTCCATTTGTCAAAATAAAGTAGCAGTTACTGGAACTAAACCAAATGAATAAACCATCAGTTTTGTGCATGATTTCATAACAGTTTTTCTCAGGACCCATAACCTCTTACTGTGAAAAAAATATGCTGAGGTATGGTCACAAGTTCTCACTCTTCCTCTGTTCCACTGTAGTGGCTCTCTTGAAATGTAATTTTTTTTTTTTAAACACAAAATCTGTTCTAAAAATCCTATGCAACTGTCATCCTGAGAATGTTACGTAGTTTTGACTAAAAAAACGCTAATACTTGTCCTGTATGCCAGGATTATTTTTTGGGGTTTTTTTTGGTAGATTAAAACAAAGATGCCGCTATTCCCATTTTGATTCCATAAATCACAAAGTTATAATACCTTGTATAACTTTGATCAAGAGCTTTGGTATCAAAACACAGAATTTTCCCATGAGAATAGTATTAACTTGGTGTGAATTGCCAAAACTTATATTTCTATTCTTATTAATAAGCATTAATGGTGAAGTTATTAAAAGACCTAAAAATCTGAAGTTATCAACTGCGTAATTTAGAATATAAAACTGAACACCAACAACCAGAAAAAATCCAAATTGCATTCAATGACTTTATTGTAACCAACATTAGAACATGCATTCAAGATGTGAATTTGGCCTGTGTTTTCTTAAGGTACCTGTAAATCAACAAGGATAGTTCATTACATCCAATTTCTAATGATGACCTTTGTACTATTTTTGATCTCTAACAAAAATATGGTTTTAACCCTTCATAATTTTAGAAAGATTATTGAAAAAAAAGTTGAACTTTTGTACATTTGATCAAGTTCTGAAGTTGTTGGTTAGAGATTCTGCCAGTATCTTTCATAGCCGAGTTATGTTGGTTTGGCTGAAATGACATTAGTTTGCCTTGTTTTTCTGCTTATAACTTAATTCTTTGTAAAGTTCTCAGTCTTTGGCCCTCTGACTCTGCTTGAGAAATTGAGGAAAGTCATAAACTGTATCATCTACTGAGACAAAAAAAGATGTTTATAGTCAGTCAGATGTTTGAGATTAATGTTCTCGAAAAGCTTTAAAGAAAATTTTCAGTGATGAACTTCACAACTCTGTCCAACATTTGAAGAAAGCAGCTTAGGGAGAGCGTTGTGGCATAAGGTTGTTTTTTGGTATGTTCTTACTTATTTTTGTTGCCTGGAGCTCTAATGATGAGGAGGTAACAGAGGTATGTGCAGTTGCTGAGCTACTCACCTTGTTCCCAAGTGAGGCTGTTTGATGTCTGTCTGTTAAAGGCCCAAGCAGCCTGATCTTATATATGTTGAGGAAAAGGGTTGTGAGCTACTCAGCAAAAAGGAGGCAAAAAGAAACTGGAGAGGAGAGAGGGAGCGCTCTCCCACCGGAGTGAATAGAGGGGGGGAGGAGGGAGACAGCTGCTTTTCTGATGTCTCTTAAGTTTGTTCTTGAATGTTCTTGGGGTTTAATACAATCTTACAAGTAGAGATTATGTGTTTGGATTCTGCTAGGAGACAGTTGTTGGTACGTTGTAGACTTAATCTTGAAGTGTGTTGTCACATCCCGATTCTCAGTCCTTCAAGCTCTATCTTCCCCTAGTTAAAAGCCATTCGAGAAAGAATAAAATGCTAATATAGCTGCAGAGTAATAGTTTGCTAGTCTTGAATGAGTTTTTTTTTTCAACATGGGAAATTTTTATATTGTAGCATTTCAGAGATGATCTGAAAGATAAATTACGAGGCTGTCAAATGAGGTTTTTAGTGTTTTAAATATTAAAGTGCAGAGATAGGGACAAGTTATTTCATTTTTCCCCAGTAAATGTGCGAAATGAAGATGAATAGAGCACTCCAAGTGCTCTGTATGAGCCTTCCCAAGACCAGAGCTGAAATAAAATGCTTCCTTTAGGCTGTAAGAGAAGCAGAATGAAGCATTCATGTCTCCAGTAGAATTGCAGCAAAGAACTGACAGCACTTCCTCATAGCACTGGTGTTTTAATCCAGTACACTGACAGTTGCCATCTTTGGCAAAGAGGAAGGAAATACTGGGGTGGTATCAGTGATACAGGATCCTAAACTACTGGAGTACAGGTGTTCAGGTCCTTTGAGGCCAAACTGTGATAGGTGCTGTAGCAGGGTTGTACACAAACTGACTTTCAGAGAAAGCTTTGAAAGGAATTAGTTGTGCCATCATTTTCAAAAGGACTGTAGGAAGCAATGAGCAGTTCTGCTAAAAATGCATAATTTGCTTCACTTAAATGTTCAACATCTTAAGTGAGATGAAAGAATTTGTCAAGTGATCACTATCAGCTGGCGTGTGGCAATATGATTTCTTAGCCTTTGACAGTGTAGCTCAGTTTGTTTAAAACAACAAAACTTGTACATCTAAGAAGAATGGAAGACACGATCCCGAGAAAATAATTCGCAAAATTATAATTGTATATTAGGTAACCAAAGCTTGCATTCTTCCAATAATACTTATATACATCATCACATTATGCCAGCATTTCAGAAACTCATTTATGAGGTAGATCTCTGCCAGGTAGTGCTTCTCATTGCTATACTATACACAAAAGTGAGGGGATGATGGCACTAACAGTATTTTCTGTAGTTCAATTGCAAGGATGTTTGACTGGCAGCTGGAACACTAAGGTTCAAAGTCAGTATGACTTTTGAAATACTGAAATCTGAGAAAAGTCCCCTAACAAATGGACTAGTAAATACTCTGAAACTGTTATTTTTACCTTGTCATGTTAATTTAATTTCACTTTATATAATACTGACTTCTCTTATCTACAAGGGGTAAAATATGTATCACAGGTACCAATCCTAATCAATCAAATGTATCTTGTACTAAGTAAAATAAGTCCTCAGGGCAGGACCCTTACTCAGCTGCTTGCTCTGAACTGAAGCAGATGCTGAACTTGTTTGTTTGTATCCTGAAGGACCCAAACCAGCAGGACTCTGTTGTGAGAATACAGCTGTCCCTCCTCTTTGCTTTTACATGGTAACAAAATCATCCTTTCAGACCTGACCTTTTCCCTAGATACCATCTTATTTATAATATGACATATAATATACCAAATAATATACATATAATATATCTTGTTATTTATAATAATTTATTAGACATTTGCAATGTCTAATTCAATTTGAAATTAATTTATCAATTATTTTTTGAACTACCAGCAAACAGGAAAAACTTACAGAGCTCACTTAAGAATGAGCGTCCTTTAGCTGTCTCTTTTTTGAGCTGGATGGATTTGGCCTGAGGAGACTTTCTGTACAATTCATGTGTTTTTAGTCCATTCATTCTTGTACTTCTTTTTTGCATCAGTTTCCATTTCTCCTTGTGTATCTTGAATTGCAAAGCTATTTTTAAATGAAAAGGGTTTAAAAGTGGAAAGCTTTTTTTTTTTTTTTTTAATTTTTCTTTTGCTATGATGGATGGGGATGGAATACAAAATGTGTGTTTTACTAAAAAATACCAGTTTGAATCATCTCAACAAGCCTCAAAATTTTCCATTCCCAAAGCTTAAATATTTAAGAGGTCTGTAGATTTATGGACAATTTAATACACTTTTTTACCAAAAAAAAAAAAAAAAAAAGGCAGATTGAAAGACAGAAATATAATTATCATAGGCTCAAATACCAAAACCCTCTTCTGCCTCTGTGCTGTTTCTGGTCATACTAGAATGGTTAAGTGATGACTTCCACTAATTCATGATGCTATTAGACGAGGGAGAGACAGACAAAAATCAGATTACTGTGTTCATTCTGGAAGAATTCGGGTAGTACACTGAGGAAAGACTGAATGGTGAAACAGGACTGCAGAAGTTTAACTGGATAGTAAAACATTTTTAAATTCCTGAATGAAGGTATGCAGCTTCCTTGCAAGGTGTTTGTCCCTTGCCTGAATTGATTTTAACTAAAGGCTGCTGTGAAAGCATTTCTTTGCCTCATGGGCAACCAGTATTCTGCTTTAAAGCCATTATTAATCTTTGCTGCTTTCAGAAAGAGATTCTTAGTAAATCAGTTTTCTGGTGGCCCAGGAGGTATAAACTGGACTTCTGAGGTGGATCTTTCTTAAGAGCTTTATTCTGGAAGGCAAAGTAGTAGAGTTAATGTGTCTATGCAGGCTTCTGTGCTTTAAACACAGCAAATTGATGCTTATAGCATTTCATTATACCAAAATAAGGTACTTTGTTAGCCATTGTATCAGCACACCTCTTCACACTGTTCTGAGTTAGGTGCCCAATGCTGCTGAATTCTGTGTGTGTGCTGATGAAAGAGAGATGACATCAGAAGTATGGTGAGAAGGTACAATCATTTATCTTCCTATATCTATTAATATTTAAAATCTGATTTATTTTTTTTATTTCTGTAAAACAGCATGGAGGGCATACCACAGAGCATGGTTATCGTGAAACAGCATAATCATAATATATTTTAAGTCGCAATGATGAATTTGCTTCTGATGCCAAAAATTGTAGATACTGGAGGAGAAAGAGCCAAGTGAGAGAACTGAATACTTCTGTGGGATATTTGAATAGTTTTGCTCAATGGGTCTTTGCTCAATGGATCTGAGCTGGCTGCTGCTCATTGGAGGCTCGAGAGGCAGGTGGGTAGTTCTGTGGCCTTGGTAGTTTGTAATGCTTTAAAATAAATTCATACTGTCTTTGTTGCAAAGTGTTCCATCATAATTCTGCCTCTCAGCTACAGTCTTATGCAATATATGGAAAATGCCTTAAATAACCATCCTACAACTTTCTCATTGTCCTGCTATGATTTTAAGTATTTCATGGGTCTAATTTAGGTCTTTTTTTTCCTTCTGTGTTTTTTTTTTTTCTTCTGTTGTTGCACTCTTTTCCATGTTCTATAGCACTGCAGCTGTGCTAAAGATACTCATAAAGAAACCCCTAAGTACTCATAGACTTGCTGATACAATGATTATTATGGACCATAATAATTGCTTTTTCTACAGTTTAGAAATGTCATACATGTTTTCTTTTTTTTTGTTTTAGGACTGTGCTTGAAACCCTGAGTGCATTTCAAAATTTACTTTTTAGTGTAAGCTGCCTGAAATCTCTCTGTAGCCTAACCTGGGCCATTAGCTCATGAAACACACTGGTGAAAGCTGGGTCATTCTATGAAGCTGTTACAAGTTCACCTTCCTACTTATTTACAGGGGATTTTACCCCTTACTTATTATCTAGAGCTACATTAAATGCACTTGCCAAGTAATGCACTGATTTAGGGGAATTTTCATTAGCAGAGGGAGGTAACAGGAACTGCAGTGAGTAGATCTTGGGGAAGAGGAAGCAGCTGGGGATGCCAGTGCCTGTAGGATTTGTTATAACTGAAAAATAAGATTTTAATATCCCTGTTGTGAATGCTGTTTTTAATGTTCTGGAGAGGATGCAGATGGAAAGAGGCTATCAAATCTGCACACCATGGAAAGATAAAAAATAAGCCCTTTTAAAGCAATAAATAATCCTTATGGGTAGGTGTCTTTTCTGTAGCAGTCTCCATATGATGATCATATGGACACACACACAGCCTCTGACTGTCTTCCATGCAAATCCTGAACTCCTTGTTGTATGTATGATCAAAGGAGGTTTTGGCATCTGTTTCTGAGCACTTGCTGTGTTGTGGTTTTAAGTGCTTTATGCCCAACTATAAACTAATCGTTTCTTTATTGGGGTTGGTACTTTTAAAAGTTATGTTTTCAGTCACTTTTACCCTGTTGATCAAAAGAGAACTGGCTGGCTGCTGTTTTAGTGATGGAAGACAGTTGGTCAGTCTGACCCAAGTCACTGGAGTGCCAAGTGTGAAACCATGCTGAATGGAGGATGAAGCCATGATGGTCTAAGAGGATTTAGAGGGCTCCCAAAACCAGACTTTCTAAATCTTTCCCATTTAAAGTGAAGAAACTCATTCTGAATTGGTAGTTGCCTAATTTCCTAGACAAATACCTGCTCTGACCATGAATGCAAAATCCTTTTGTCTTTGTTTCCAGAGATGATCATGTGAGGTGAATTACCTGGAATAGCATTTAATGGGAATAAGACATGGGTAATATTCAATTCCCCACAGTTATTTGGAATATGTAAGAAGTCATTCCACAAGGAGAAACACAGCTGAAGGAGTCTGCAGCCTGTGCAGCTATAATCATGATTTACCAGTCTGGTAGGATTTTCCTGTAGTAAACAAGCTTGAGAGGTGAGCCTGGTCTGGAGAGGGATATGAATCCTTCTCAGGAAAAAAACTCACTAACATCAGAGCACATCCCTCAAAACCAGTATCAGAGGTAGGGAATTTCTCTAGCAGAACGTACTAGTACTAGAATACAGCAGTGAAATGCATCTGGCAACACTGCTCATTGCTTTCCTGACAACATGGACAGGAGTTTTTTTGTGTTCAACTTGTTGTCCCACACAACTGAATTCTGCTTCCACTAAGGTTAGAGGATGAGCAGCTGACGTAGTGCTGACTTACCTGTGATGACCGCAGAGCCCTGTGTAGGCTGGTAAGTCAGGTGAGCAACCACCTTTTTACATGGCAGAACTTCTAGTGGATGTTGGCCAATGCATAATGGTTTAGGTAGCACAACTTTTTAACATGGCATTTGGTCCAGTGGGCGTATAAGGTTGTCTCTGTTTAGTGTGATGCAATAAGATCCAAATGCTGTCATAATCAATAACATCGTGTAATACGAACGAAAAGGTGGTTCTACTGTATATGGTTCCTCTACCTGTAAGACACACCCTTTGCATGTTGTAATGTGCTGTCTTGTGTTTAAGATATTTTCTGTAAGAACAACCTGGAACTTCTTTTCCACTGATGGGAATGGCATGGGGTATTACCCTATTACTGAAAACAGAGGCCAAAACTGACTTCTTAGGATTTCTCAAAGACCATTTCTTGGCATACCTCATTCATTATAGTAAATTTCTTACTCAAAGTTGTGCGTGAAGGCAGAACAAGTGAATATGAGATAATCATATTGAGCCTTACTCTTTATGATGTCTCTAAAACTGCACTATTATCCCTCAGCCATTTCTGAGATCTGGTTCTCTGGCTGCAGTAATAAAATACAGACCATTTATTTAGTAGTTAATTATCCTCATGGCCTGGAAAAATACTGAGCCTTTCTTTAAAGGCATAGGTTAAAAACAGTCTAAACTTTCTAAAGAGACAAAGTAAAAGACTACTTTAGAAACTAGATCTACAACCTTTTTCTTGAAAAATGTATGTTTATGTCCTTTTCAAAAGCGTGTTTATCTGAACCTTATCTTATATTAGTCTGTTTTATCATGTTTTCTCTGCAATAAAAAATAGCTGAGATCAGAGGGGTGTTAACTTCTCTACGAAAAATATATTTCATAGCTTCTCTTCAGATATAGCGTGCTTTTCAAATCCAGGTGTAAGGTAGTAAATGTTATGTACTAACACTTTACAATATGATTTGTCAGCAATCTTGTTAAAGTAAAATTGAAACTCTTTTCAAGTATTCATAAAAACTGATAATAAAACCAGCTTGTAGCTGAAACTGAAATTGCAGACCTGTTCCAGCCTGACATGCCTTTTATATCCATTAGAGAAAAACAGAACAGTTATAACATACCTTGAGTATAGAAAGGATCTGTGGAAAGTTATGTCTATGGTAACTTTGGTAGGCATAATCATGTAGTGTATTTAAGTCTTTTTTTGAAGTGCTGCCAATTGGCTTGTCTCTACACTGTTCTTCCTTGTCCTCTGCAGTGACTTACCTGGGCTGTACCATGGTTCAGCTGCAACACAAACTTTTGATTTTTCGTGGATCACATGTCTCACACTCACCTTGGCCATACCTGATCAGGTCAGACCATGAGAAGTACATTTGTGCAGGTAAAATGCCTGTGGCTAAGGGTGCAGTGCCCAAGGCCTCTGTGTTTCATGGGATGTGAAATGTCCCTTGGCTGCTGTAAGTGCACTCCTGGCTCAGATTTGCAGAACTTGTCCACCCTGGGATGTGTTTCCTTTGGAAGCACATTCCTGATGAAAACTATATCTAGTGTAGACATAGCTTATGTTATTCACCCTAAGAAGAGTCTATGCACAGCCACTATGTATCACTGTACAGGAGAAGGCAGCAACCTGTCTACAGTTACCATGGCCATGCTCTTATTTCTGCTGAAAGGTCGGTCTCCTGAGAACTGATCCCTCTGGAAGAGAGCCTTGCCACTGCCTTCTGGATCTTGGAAATCCTTCACTTGCACTGGTCAGTGATGAATCAGTTCAAAGTAAGATGACCATCTGCTGGTGGCCTAAGTCTGTGATGCCATATTTCACTTTCAGTATAGTTTGGTCTATAACAGGTATGTACCCAAGGTTGATCAGTACTGGTGGTGTTATCAGGGATCTCTCAAATGAAAAGGAATACACATCTCTGTATGCAGCTTTCATAATTTTGTGATTAACTATTAATTATTGTTCTGTCATTTTACAGGCCCCGTGAGCCATTGCTGAAGATCAGTGGTTTCTCTGAGTCTCTGCAACAACAGCTTACATCACAAATTGGCTTTTATACCTCAGCCTTTTTCCACTGAAGATGCATTTCTTCTCCTCAAAGAAAACCTTGTTCTCTGGGGTACCAGTATATCAATCCATACTCTTCATTACTATTCAGCTCTCCCAGGACACCGAGAGGCTCATGCACTTGCTTTGAGAGGCTCCTAACCATTCGTTGTTAAAATGCAGGGTGTTTTCTGTCATCTCCGTAAGGAGAAGAATGCTGTGGGACAGCCTTTCTGCCAGCAGTGTAAAGTGCTTGAAATCACTGTTCAGGGATCAGAGAGCTGTGAGCTGTGTCATACCACGCTGATGACTTGTTCAGCAGGCTCAGCCTTGTCGCAGGCTGCCTTTTTCCAAACATGCCTGCCCCCGTTCTTGCACAACTAGACATTGCACTCATCTGTATTGTTTCTGTTTCCCTGCCTGGAGCACTGATCTTTTCTCCACTGTGAAAGCTTGCTGCGTGCACAAAATGTCCTGTAACATATAAGGGCACTTTATTATAAGGACACTTGTATAATACAAGGCATAAGCAATGTGTTGCTTTTATTGACCATTTGATCCCCATAAAAGTCATCCTTGTTGTACAAGGGTAGGAAAAATTTTTGTGAAAGCTCTTAGGCATGCATGCTGGAAGGCTGCTCTTAGCTATGACCAAACCTCTGCAGGTTCTGGGTGTTCCTCCTTACCACTGGCAACCTATTATCTAAGGAGACAAAGTGTTCCTCCGTCATATCTCTCCTGTCCAACAGCCTGGATTTCTGTAACAACCTTTCTATGTGGGCTGCCCTTTTGGCAAAAAACTTACTATTTGGGAGAGGTGTAGGAGCAGATAAGGCTCCGAACAAAACAAATAACTTTTTAAGGTTTATTTTTACAATTTCGTTAAGGATCCAGCCAGCCTTTATGAGGAGGAGACTGGGAAGAGATTGGAGCTGTCTTGCTGGCAGCCTAATTGGCCTCTGCCTGGACACCTGCTACTGTGGAGCCAGGGAAGTGTCCTGTCATGGGGTCTTCTGGGGCTGGAGACTCAGATTAGAAAACACAACAGAGGAACTGTGCTTTTCTTCATATCCATGACTTTCCTTCAAATGCCACCCATGAAACAGCTTCTTTTTCTGTTGATCCTTCTCTGCTTCACTTGCTGTTGGATAACCCACAGTGAATTGTTGTACCAGTCTAGGGACAGGTGAGGCTAAATTCCCAGATGTTTTTGTGGTGAGGAACTGTTTAAGTCTGAAGATGCCTGTTGTTGCCCATATCAGATATCTGTGCTTAGCTTACTGGGATCTCAAAACCAGAGTTTTTGGTAAGAATCTTCAGTTTGATGACAATATCAAAAAATGACTTGTTGGAGAAGAGCCATTACTCAGAAGACATACTAATTCTGCTAAACATCCTCCAGTGTGGAGAGGAAGAGGATGGCAGTGCCCTGTGTTCAGTCTGAAAAATCTCCCTGTTTTCATAATAACCTACAGATTAGAACCTGGAACGAGCTTTTCTGTAACTGGGAGAAACAGGAGTTGAGATGGGAGTGTTGGGTTTGATACTACTGGTCCATCCCTGTTTTTAGCTTGCTGCCTGCTCTGAAGGGATTGGATTGTTTCCTTTGCACTGATCTAGGGATTTGCTCCATCATTAATCACAACAGCCACATCATCCTTTGGGGAGACATCCCTTCTGCTGGGAGTTGCTCTTCTCAGCCAGATCTGGGACTACGTGATCTGCTCTTCCTGGTGGTGGTGAAATACCTGGAGTAGACACTGCAGGAAAACTTTCAGGTATTCCTTCTGCTGAGGAGGCAGCATTGGATCCATAATATATCCAGGCTGTCCTGGTAGAGGACAAGCACTCTTAGGAGCTTGGAGCGGTCTTGTGGGAAGAAGGTGGAGTGTGGAGGCCAGCGACGATGTGAGTGGGAAAGTAGACAGGGCTTCTTCCATACTGGATGGTCTGATTTTGTGATGTCCATCTCCTAGGTGGCAATAACTACGTGCTTTCATGCCATCCAATGTGTCCCCAGTGGGCAACCTGTATTGGCTCTTCATTCTGCCCACACAACCACAATCAAAGCAAAGCAGAGCAGCAGGGCTGGTTCTGCACTTTGCCTTTCCATAACAGGTCTGGGGGGGAGCTGTCAGCATCCTCAAAGGTGGTGAGTCCATGCAGTTACAGAATAAGGAATACTTAAGATTTCCCAAAATCAGAGGAAAGCTACTGCAAAGATGTAAATTCTGGGATGCCAAATGGCAAACCTGAGGATCTGCAGCTTCTGTCCTTGTCTCAATTCAAGAAATACTGTTTTGAACCTGACAGGGTGAAGAAAATTATGGTAAAATAGTGCAGAATTCCTGTCAGGAATCTTATGGTAAATAACATGGCAGAACAGGTGCTGTTGGCTTGGGAAGAAAAGGAAAAGGGCAGGTTTGCTGCTGGGCATTTCTGAAGTCAAATCCTTCTGAAGCTGGTCTCTATCCATCTGTATCTCTACCACAGGATTCGATTGTAAGGTCTAAATTTTGTAATGTTTTCATAACTGTAGATGTGAATCATTCTCCTTGGAAAAAGAAGCTGTGACTTCAATTTGTCTTCTTACTGCCTTTTTTTTTTTTAATTAAAAAGTTAATGAAAAAAGAACATAGGGTGATTATAGTTCTTTTCCAGACTTTGGTGTTTCATTGTATTATATAAATCCACCACTGTGTTCTATTTAACTTTGTTCTTCAGTAACAGAAAAGCAGAGCAATGAGATTTAACAATTGTCCTGTTTGCTTATGTATCTGTGCATCGATAGAAACATTCAGGGGTGTTGCTAGAAATAAGCATCATCCTCAGACTGTGAAATGTACCTTTCAGGGGGGTGTACAAAGTAACAGGAAATCAGCTCAGTCTTATTTCAGTTTACTGGTGCTTGGCAGTGATGTCATCCTTGTAGAGCAAGGGTTAGGCCCTGAGAACAGGAGTAATCTTTGTTCCACAACCCTGTGTTTCAAAGAAACGATCTCTGGTTAGCTATGAGGCAGTGAAGGATAGGAAGGCAGGGTCATTTGAGCTTTCTTCATGGGCAACTCTTGTAATTTTGGGGGGAAAAAAAAGGATAACTGTCCATATATGCTTTTTCCTGAAGTGATAAAGCTGGTAGCAAACCATATGTATTTAATGTTACATTCCTTATATCAAAACAGTTAATAATTTTTTTTTTTTCAGGTCCTTATTCCCTTCAGTTCTCCAGTTACTGAAATATCCTGATAATGTGAGTGACAAATAAACACCTAATTTTGGGCTTTCAGAATTCTTATTTGTTGCTAAAAAATGACAAAACCAAGCAAACAACAACAAAAAAGAAGAAAAAGATGAAAAATTACTCTGTTGTCCCAATAAAAAAAGTGCAGGATCTCTTTAATTATGTAATCTATCTTGTAGAAAATTATAATTTTAATTTTAACAGATTAAAAATTTTCTTTTGAAGTGCCTTGACTCAAGCTAAAGGTATTTGTTTCAAATAAAATTTGCAACCCATAAACCCCTGTAAGGAGGTTACTTTAACAGCAATGGTATTTTTGTGTTAGGAGAATTAATTATTAATTATAACCTATATTCCAAATTTCAATGGGTTTTCTTACTTTTACTGCTTTGCTGGAGGTGTTTTCTTTTTTTTTTTTCCCTGAGTAGATTGTATTAATCTTAAACTGCTTAAATGTATAATGGTTGCACACTAGACTCCTAACAGAAGTGTAATCTCAGAATTTACTAAATTTCAGTCCTGAGGAATCCCATCTGTTTTCTTATTTCCTTTTTTCCAAGTGATGGAAATTTTTGTTAGTGTTTGAGGAGTTTGATATTCATGTGTACTTTGGCTCTAAGAGGAGGGATTGTCCTTGTTGCATTGATAATTTTCAACTACCTTTTTCAGTGTGCTTTTTAACACTATTGTGAAGGGGTTTACCTTAATGCAAATATTTAATCAAGATTCATATGAATCTCATGAATCCTTAAATTCTTCATAAATAAATATGTTACTATTCTTATGTAATAGAAATTATTGATAGTGTGGTGTTACAGAGCTTATTCGTGCTACAGAATTTATTCTTATGAATATATTAATATTCATTCAAGGGACTTTATTAAAAGAAGTTAAGAGTTATTCCTTTCCTGTGAGTGGAAAGCTGAAGGAGAAAAGAGTGAAAAGAGTCACTGGGGTAGTACTGTTACATACACACTGTTAAAATCAGAAAGTGTTTACTGTTTTCAGAATTCAATGTCAGTGTATCCCATATCATCCACATAGGTGGTATATGGACCTACCAGATAAGGTGAATCCAGCATCCATAGACAAAATTAATGTGTTCAGAAATCGAGTTGTCAGTGTTCTACTCAAAAGATAAAAATCCTGTAGATTGTGGCAAGTTTGCAGAGCAAAAAGCCAAACCCTTAAGTTCCTATATGTGTATGACTCCCTCTTCAGGAGGCCTTACATCTGTATTTTGTATTTTAGATACTTGTACTCTCCATATGAACTGTCTGTGCCCTGTCACATGGTCAGGTGTAATAGTATTTCCTTTCTGTCTTGGAAAGAAGTAGACAGTGAAGCTCTGACTTGGTTCTACCTCACACCAGGACTCTCGGAGTATCTGCATGTCTGATGCCAACTCGATTCATCCTATTTAATAAGTTTCTGAATGTCAAAAGCAAATGAACATTTACTCTTTTAGAAACTGCAAGAATGAAAGAGATGAAGGATTTCACAGGGTTTCAGTATCCAAACCTTAAACACTGAAATAACGAGTATCCAATGAAGACCCCTTTCTGCTGATAGACCTGACTTGCACACACTAACACAGGGTGCTTTCAGGGTGCTTTAAGACTGATTCAACATTTGGGATTTGGGATCCAGTAATCCCAAAATGAAGAATATACCAAGTCTTTTGGAAACTTTCTTCACTCTTTGCAACCCAGTACTTTCAACTACATTCAAAGGTGATGTAAATCATGTACACTTCACTGTCAGGCATCGTTACTACTTTGAGGTAGGTTTGCTTTTAATTCTGTCCTCAAAAGATTATATTGTTGTGTTCAGATGAGTCCAAGGGGAAATACTGCATGACTAAATCATATAATTAAATAGTCATCACAGCTAGAGTCTAGCAGAAAGGGTTCCCAACAATGTATTTCTTTTGCTTGAACAGTGCAAGCTGGTGGTCTTTTGACTGTCTCTTTTCTGAAGACAGCACTATCTTGAAATCAGTATGAAACCACTTATCTGTTGGGAGAGGAAAGAAATTATATTTTCTTCATCTCAGGAGTAATTAAAAAAACCTGAAACTTTTTAAAATATTGCAAGATTTTCTGTGAAGGAGTATTCTAGCTAAACAACCTCCAAACTGCTAATTATGACTGAGATCTGTGAGGTGTTATGTTTTTTTTTGAAGATGAGTCTTTTAAATCACAGACAGATCTTTGAGAATGTTTCATCTTCTATTTTCTGAGAAAATGGAGATGATTTATCGGGGAGAGAAAGACAACCAGTGGACAGCTCTTGATCTGGCCGAGCCAGTACAGAGACACTTCCATTAGCAGCTCAGGCAAAGTGCTACAAGCTATAAAGAGAACAGCTCAATAACATACAGATCTTGAACTACCCAGATTTGCTGTATATAGACTTGACAGTGTCTTTGGGCTGCGATTTGTAACAGTAATAGAGGTGAGGAGAAAATGAGGAAATGGCCTTCCGAGATCTCTTGAAAGGTATCTGGAGTTGAAAGTACAACAATGTTCAAATTATTAATTTATTCATAATGAACAAATTTGATGGCTTTCAATCTAAAAATCCAGGCCTACAGGGACACCTTTATTCTCCAATAAACAACTTTAGGGTCTGATGTTAGGCTTACTAATGTTATTTCAAAGACTTGAATTGACTTTTATATGCTGTGGATGTAACACTTTATAAACAGAGTAATTCAGAGGTGATGAATCCCTTTTCTTCTAGGAAAATAAATACAGAAGTATCTTACGAAACATTCACATATGTGACCAGGGACTTAAATATTCCTCATGATTTGATTTCCTTCAGGATGTAGAGAGAAACAGACAAAGCCATCCTGAACAGACAGGAATCATTCCCCTGGTATTTAGGCTAAATCATCAACAGATTTGGAAATGTGGTATAAATGACCTTTAAAAAACATGAACTGCAATCATAATATATATTTTTTAAGATGTATCTCAATGTTATAGGAAAGATGGAAATTCTGTCAGTAGCCAAGAGACACATCTTCCATTTAAAACTTAACATTTTAGGAAGGCAAAATATCTATACCAGTGGAGAAAGATTTTTATGTCTACACTGACTGGTATATTCTTGCTGGTTTATTTCATTCTGTCCATACAAAGCAAGTATAATCAGTTGGGGTTTTTTTTAGCAGAGTTTATGGCTACTTTTCTTCTTTGGGGTAGTATAAAGCAAGTACAGTAAGCTAATGAATTTGGACCTATACTTTAGCAAAATAAATACTCTAAGCAAATATTTGTCATGCCTGTTAATCAGCAATAAAAGACATAAAACAACTTTTAAAGTTAATATCTTTCTCTTTTTATAACTGAGCTGTGTTTTTTCAAAGTTAGATTTGCAGTATGTCTATGAGAGAGGGAGAAAAAAAGCAAAGATAGCAAAGATCAAATGCTCTTTGGAGTATTCTAGATCAGACATTCCCTCAAATTGACATAGTTACTAATTTTGACATTTCAAGTTTTTGTGAATGCCTTTTTTTACTTTCTCCAATCAATATTCTATTTTACAGCAGCAACAAGAATATCACTGGAGCAAAATAGCCCAACTGTACCAATGAAGGAATATTATATCTTTTTTTTTCTCCTTTTTTTTTTTTCTCATCTACTGTAATTATTCACAGGAGCCTTCCTTTCTGCTTTGGCTACTCCATACACCTGTAGATCAAAATCTATTTTAAAAATTCTTCAAACCAGTAGTGTGTAACATGGAGCTGCTTGTTTTGCTGCTGATTAGATAAATGGCACTGAAGATGAGTGGGAGAGTTGCAAGTGACAAAAGTTGTCCTGCAGATCCAACCATACTATTCCTCTTTATGCTCCTGGGACAACATGTACTCTTGAAATAATACAAGCCATCTCCATGATGTGGGTGATGTTATAGAAGAAATATTTTCTGCCCTCATCCTCTGTTTTGTGGAAGGGAGAGTCTGGTGGAGTAGGAGGAATCCAACCATCTCTGAGGGTACACAGACAACAGGCTACCTCTGGCCCTGCTTGGACATGTCAGAGCTTTGGAAAGCTGAGGGAGGATGTTGCCTGGAACATGGTAGGGTGCTTTGAAAGCACCCCAGGGCCATCAGTCTGCACTTCCCCCTCCTTTTGGGCTCCTCCAAGCTGGATTTAACATAATGGAGAGAGTTTTTTCTCCTTCCGCTGTGTCAGCAGTTCTCACAGATGGTTATCCACAGACAATAACGTTATTGTTATGACTTACTAGGAATTACAGAAGCCTAGCGTGGCTGCTCTGGCTGAATAACAGCATGGACTGCAGTAGCACATTTGGTTGGCATTGTAATATCTGTTACAGGGTGCACTAGGAAGTTTGGAATGGGAACTTTGGAGTTTCCCACCTAGGGAGGCTGAAACAAAAAACTCATTCCACAAGTGGAATGTGCTAACGCACAAGTGGCAGACAGTGAAGGCTACTGAGTTCTTATATTTTTCTTTGGTTTAAACCAATTTGATCCCAGAAATGCTATTTAAATGTGGTCATGATGCTGACAGCTTTCTTTCTGAGGAGTATACACAACTGTGCAGAATTACTAGTGTATGTTGTAACAAGGGATTAAAAGTTAAAAATTTAAATCTTATGCTCACTATTGTGGGTCTTTTAAACACATGGAGAGCTAAATTGCTCAGCCATGTAATTTTGTCTGGTTACATTAGATAATTGCATGTTTAGTGGGTACAGTAAGCCGAGAATTTGACTGAAAATCAGTTGAATTGAGTCTCACAGTACGATATTGTCTATATGTTGCCATTTAAAATAACATGCAGTGGAAGAAAGGCAGTGCAGAGGCTATTGTCACTAAGTCATGAATAAATGGTCAAAAATAATACATTCTACAGTGAGCTTAATGGTTCTCGGTTTCTTTCCTGCCTTGTGTCATTTTTTGGCACGTGGTTTTGGAATATCTCTTAGTGCCAGCTGTGGAGCAGTTTAAATGTAGCACACTGAAGCGTGGTTTACACGATCATTGCTGATATTGCCTTACTGCACTGCTTCAGGAGGAGTAACATTACACCTCTTCTTGTCTTTGCAAAACGATGCTGTCAAATACAGCATGTGGATAGTTAAAATTTACTTCTGGATTTCAATCTTTTTTTTGATGTGAAAAATGCAGCCTGCTCCAAAGGTACCAAGGAATTGAAATGTTAAAGCATACAGAGAGATTGTGGTTTAGCGAATTAGTCAGAAACAGAAGTACTGGGTATTTTTGCGAAGTATTAGTGAGTCAAGGAGTTGACTGAGGCAAAATAGAAGCTGGCCTTTCACATATGCACATGCAGTGTGTGGAGAACAAAGCTGACATAAATTGCCATTGTCAGCTGAGCTGTAGGATTAACCATGTACGCACTCAGTCAAGGGTAAATGCAAAGTCAACTTCCAAGGTGTTTTCAGTTAATATGCTTTACTTTACAATAGCATCACAGCAGCACAGAGTCATCTTACCTGGCTCTGCAGACAAGTGGTGACACACTAATGTCCCTTTGTTACAGTGTTTGCTTGGGTAGCATGTCATATGAGTTCCTTAAAACCTACCTGGAGTTTCTCTGTTTGATCTGAAAATTTATATATAATAAATTTGAACTGGAAGTGTAAGCATCCACTCAGGCACCTCTTTGTATTAGGAAAGAAAATGTCTTCAATGTTTTTCTTATTTTTTCTTCAAATTTCTAAACGTTAATGTACAAAAAGTTTCAGTTAGCTTTAAATGTCTTTGGGGAGCCCTCTCTCTCCTACGGTATTTATGATTCAGAGTGCAATTTTATCCAAAAGTGTTCTTGAAGCATTTTGAAAGCTTCCTTGTGAATTATTTCTGGCCTTCTGCTATTTTATAAAGCATCATATTTTGCAACTGAAATATTTTTAGCATGATTTTATCACGTCTGATTTTCCAAAATTGTAGAGAGTCTCTCTTGACACAGACGGAAAAGCAACAGACACCTGAAGGGCAGACTGGAAATAAAATGGACAAGTTACAAGTGATATTCTGTGTTGGATCTCCTTCTATTAAATTCATCTCTTTTAATCTCAGACTCTGTCTGTGCAGAAAACTTGGAGTATTTTTTTATGTTTTCCTTTTTTTTTTTTATTGGAGGGGTTGGGGATGAAGAGGGGAGGGAACTTCCTTTGGGACTTATCAGGCATTCATCTTCAGCAGCAGAAGGCAGAAAGAAAAATCTCTTCTGACTTGGTTATTTCATAATTTAGCATTATTATAAGTTTCTTTCAACTTCCTCTAAAATATTAAATATTCCTGCCATAGTCCTGGGAGCATGACTCTGTGTATAACTATCTTTGTTTTTTCCCCTACTTACAGCTGCTTTCAAATGTGTTTAATGACAGTAATTTGCTGCAACAGACTCACTAAATTTGTCTAGGAGAAAAAAATACCATTCTACTTTTTTTTTCCTTGTGCACCAAAACACAAATCCAGGAGTGAATCTGAGTCTTCTTTCACCAACCAACTGTGAGCTCTTATTTATTACACCAGGTTATCATCATGAGGGTCTTTTTCCCTCCCTGAAAGGAAGGATTTCTGCCTCCTTTGCATGTTTGCTTCCTCAACACCTGTGCTGTGAGGACACAATGTGGTTGTCTCAGAGCTTCCTGTGCTCCAGGGAGTGGGGCTGTGCATGACGTGGCAGAATCATGGAACATCCCCTGAGCTGGATACCACTTGCAGCCCATCCAATGGGCAAAGCTGGAAAGATCAAGCAAATTTGTGCTTCAGTCTTCCCAAAAGATGCATTAGGGTTAAAATTCCAGCCCCATCATTTCTTTCTCATGGTGTTTTTCCTCCCGCTGAAGTAGATGAAAACAGGATCTGTCCAGACAACAATAATTACTTCCCAATTATGGAAATGGGCACAGTGGGAAAGTACTCTTGCAACAAAGATTGCAATACATGAAGAAGCCAGTGGTTTTGGTTGCTGAGGGACTGCTTTAGTCCTTGGACCCCCAAAGGCTGGGGCTATCCGTCATGCTCTGTCACTGCAGACAGCTGGTGCACAGCAGGCACCAACTGTGTTGCTGTAGGCTTTTGTGTTGCTTTAGGATTTTTATAATTAAATATGGAGCAGCAGTTGAGTATAATACAAACTCGGCAGGATGTTTTCTCAGTAAATCAGCATAGTTCCATTGGCTTAATTTACAATAGTTAGCCCACTGATGTGCTGGGATCCTGGCTAGTCGTGCTGACCAACATTGTTTCACTGCTTTTTTACACCAGCGTGTGTGTAATCTCTTGATTCTTGCTTTATGCTGAGGCTACAGAACTTATTCAAGGTTATGGTGCATCTTGTTTTGTGTTTTCAAAGTAGTGTTCTTCATGGTGTGTCATGATGTTATGATAATCCAAATAATAATAGTAGAAGTTCCAGGGTAAATTGTAACTCGGAGAGACAGTGATTGAAGCCTGGTGTTTGTCAGGCTTCCAGGAGTGGAGTTTGGGCTCAGCTGGGGAGCTGTGAGTTATGGGGTTGCTGTGATCTCAGTCCTTCAGATGGGGCTGTAGCCTGATTTGCTCCATACAGAGGTAAAGATTTAACAATGTTTACCTTATGTCATCCTATCAGTTTGAGCAGGTTTTACTGAAATTTGCCCTTCAAGTACCTTCTACTTGTTCTCCTCTGATTCATAAGTGGTTTCATTTTAGTAAATGTGCATAAATGTATATCCAAGAACATCTATAAAAAAAAGTCTAATATTTATTACGGTGGATGGCTCAGTGATCCCTGCCAGTATAATCGCAGAAGTTAATGTCATGAATAAAATGGTGTCACTGGAGCTGAGCTTTGCATAAGTCTGATGTTTGACTGTTTGTAGTATTTTCCAAAGAAAGCTGTTATACAACCCCTCTAGGTTCTTTTAGCATATACACATATACAATATTTTAACTAAATGTAGGACAAAATATGTCAGATTTAGCTTACTTGACTTTATTTTTTATATATAATCACTGGCAAAGAGGGTTGTAGAGAGGAGCATTTGGTGTGTTCTACATTTCCTGGTTAGTTATGCTGGTTATATAATTTTTTATCTGAAAGTGTAAGACTGTTGTCTATCTTTATCCCTAGCTCATACTTGATCACCCATGCTCTGGTTCTATTCTCACTGTGGCAAAGCACGCTGAGGTTTTAGCAATACAGAAAGTGTCTGTCTCCAAGGCTCCCCCTCTTTCCTGAGCATCTCTTACCCCATATTGCACTTGTCAGCCACTGTCAGAAAGACAGTGTAATGTTCATTATGTTCAAGAATTTATGTCACTGGGATAATTTCACATCTGCTATAAGCATGATGAGAGTAGGAATTAATTAAAAGACAATGTCTTCTGTGTTCCCCTGACTGGGTTCTCATGGTTGCACAGAGCCTGTCTCATATGGCTTTAACTTTGTTCACAAGACAGGTACATGATGGAGACAGTACTGCAACTGGGGGAAACAATGAGGATGCTGGTGAGTTTTCATGAGTAGCTGTGTCTGGCTTCCCAATGGATAAACACTTTGGTCAGGACCAGCCACCTTTTTGCTGGCATCACAGCACCTGTCTCCTCCTCCACCTGGAAATGGCTATGGAGGCAGCACCTGCCCTGCCACCAGAGCTGTGCTCCCACCATCTCCTTGGACTGTATGAGAGACGAACTACTGCAGGGTTATTCTGCTGATGTGTTACAGTGGATGTGTTACACTGAAACACGTCATTAGTTCTGAATATGCTTGTTGATGCTGGAGTACTTCATAAGACTAAGCCAGCGGGAAGACCCATGAGTGTGTCAGGATATGGTAAAGAAAGATGCTAGAGAAAAGTCTAAACCCAGTCTCTCAGTGAAAGGATTTGAACTTTTGAACTTGATTTTAACGGATCAAGGAGTTCTCTTTTTTCTTCCCTATCTGCAGCTTTTTATGAAAATAAACAGGGACATTTAAACTCTTCAGCCACTGCACAGAGTGAATCTGATATCTCTCTGACACCATACAGTGCATCCTTCCTCAGTAACAGGGCAATAAAAGTTAAGTAGCTGCTACCTTAAACCTCCATCCCAGTTTTTGCTGGGGGTGGGACATTTACCGCTTTGTTTTTACCGTTTCAAGTTTCATAACTATTCATTTTCTTTCTAATAAGCCTGAGGTACTGGATGCTTTCACTTCATGTTTAAATGAGTGGAGGAATGAGCATTTGAATCACAGCCTGGTTTCAATTTGGAAGGAAATGTAATGACACTATAAAAAGCAGAGGACTGCAGTGTATGCAATCCACATGAGGCATTTTGCTAAAAGTGAGGCATTGTTGCTAAAGCCTGCTTATGTCATTTTGATTTTCCTGAATACATTATGAAAAGGATAACATTGTCATGACACAGTGTCTGGTGGCCTTTATATTACTTTACTGAGCAATTACTTTATGGCTGCTATTCAGGCCCCTAGATTATGTAGTTTGCCATATTATTTTCAGTGTGATTCAGATTATTTGTTCACTGAAAACATTGTGCAAAATATAGAAATGTAAATAATGCATCCTGCCTCAGCTCCTGATTAAGCAAGGTGGCTGTTGGATGTAGCCATGATTGATTTTGACATGTAGGACCTTTCACAATTTTTATAAGACTTTGATCGGCTACTTTATGCAGGTACTTTTTTTTTTTTAAATTATGACTTGCTGCCTTTAAACACTATTCATGTAAATTTAAAGCATACATTTGTTTTTCACTGTGGAAAAAGAACCAGACAGCCATGTCTACACTTAGGTCAGACACAAATTAGAAACTAACTTATTGTAGCCTTTAGAAGAAAGAACTGTTGAAGAAATGTTTGAATGTTTATAAAAAGAGGCAATAGATTTTAGATTACAGCAGCCTTCCTGCAAGCTGTGGATGTGTTTTTTTTCCTTCAGATGTTCCATAATTGTAAAGGTGTATAATTTCAGAGGATGTCATGGTTGTCATGGTGATTGCATTAATATTGCATGGGCATAAAGTGTGCAATAACATCGTGTCAGTTCCTCCTGCCCTCAGGCTACCACAAGTTACTCATTTTTTCCTTCAAAATCATGTTAATTTTCCCCTATGAACATCCCTATTACAAATATCAGCTAAAGTAGCTCTTTAATTGTTCAGTCTAAATTTGCATAAATAAATTGACACTCTATTCACAGTCTGTGACAGTGAGAGCAGGCGTGAGGAAAAAAGACTTGGGGGTGTTGGTTGGTGAGAAGATCAACGTGACCCAGCAACATGTGCTTGCAGCCCAGAAAGCCAGATGTGTCCCGGGCAGTGTGGCCAGCAGGCTGGAGGAGCTGATTCTTCCTCTCTACTCTGCTCTTGTGAGACCCCAGCTCTGAAACCACAACATAAGAAGGACATGAACCTGTTGGAGCGGGTCCAGAGGAGGCCACAAAGTTCATCAGAGGGCTGAAGCATGTCTGCTGTGAAGACAGGCTGAGATAGCTGGAATGGTTCAGCCTGGAGAACAGAAGACTATAGAGAGATTTTAGAGCAGCCTTCCAGTAACTAAAGGGTCTGCGAGACAGCTGGAGAGGGACTTTTTACAAGGGCATCTGTTGACAGGACATGGGGTAATGGCTTCAAACTAAAAGAGGGTAAATTTAGACTGTATATTAGGAAGAAATTCTTTACTGTAAGGGTGATGAAGCACTGAAACAGGTTACCCATGGAAGTGGTGGATGCCCAGTCCCTGGAAGTGTCCAAGGCCTGTTTATATAAGGATCTGAGCAACCGGATCTAATTGAAGATGTCCCTGCCCATGGCAGAGGGATTTAAATTAGACTAGTTTTAAGGTCCCTTCCAATCCAGGGATTCTATAATTTGCTATAAGGAAGGGACTAAATTCATGATTTAGTTGCATTGCTCAACTAATACTGGAAGGAAGAAGAAGTAGTGGATGTGGTAAAAGCTGAAACTTAGAGTTAGGACTTTATTATAATTTCTTCTATCAACTACATTTTTGTCCTTTTCCCTCGTGTTTTGGTCATTTTTCTGTCTCAGCTTGGAACTTGCCCCTTTTTGAGCCAATGGAATTTTGGCCACTAGTAATCAGGCAATGTTATCTTGTTATCTTTCAAGATAACAAAAGTAATAACCAGAAAACCACAGAAATTGCCATTGTTTCAGATTATGTTGCTATTGCTCATGTTTTATGAGCTCTGCTCTTTAGTGAAAGGTGAAGTCTGTGGATAGGAAAGGTCGTGGAGGTACCTTGCTCCCCCTTTCTCTTCAGTTGAATTCAGTGGGGTTTGCTAAAACTCCCAAGGATGCAACAGGTGTTATTGCTTCTGCTTCCTGCATATATTGAGTCACATTGAAAGTGGGAAATGCTGTGTTAACAGCTAATCCCAAAAGTATATTCCCTGCCTGTGTACACCTGTGCTGCCTGCACAGGGGTGAATCCGATTTTGTCACATTTTTATAAAACCCATTTTGAAAGGGCAGCTGCTGCAGTGTTGAGTTCCCTGCTTGTCAAGTACTGTTGTCTGAGTCAATAACCTTCTGCTGCTCCACCTGTGATAGCTGTCTTTGATTTGGATGTTCAGTTTAGGATTTCAAAGCCCTAAATAGTACCTGTCTGTCCAAGCATATGTTCGTCAAGTGGCTCTGGAAGATTAATTCCTCTCTTGTTTCCATATGGTAACTACTCCAGCACCTCCAGGGGCTGTAGCGGTGTCCATAGAGCAAATGGGAGATACAATCTTTTACAATACATTTACACTTTATATAGGAGCATGCTCTCCTTCATGTAAAGAGTCTGCTGACCAGATTTCATGCCTGTAGCATGACAAGCTGATACACGCAGCATCTCAGAGGGGTTTATTAGATGTGTCTCTTCAATATTTATAAACATAAGGCTATTTTTCAGCATGTAGCATGCCATGTACCCCTAGAATATGTTGTGTAAACATATTTTCACCTTTTCCTTACACCCTGACTGCTTTCTGCACAGCTTTAGCCCTGTTGGTAGGGAAGTGAGTGTGCCTGGCTTACCATAGCCTTTCCAAGTCTGCACCCTTGAACTTGTCTCCTCCTTCCTCTGCACAAACTGGGCTTTGCTGTCCTGCTGGCTCTGTTTGTCCTCAGCTCATGGAGAAGTTAGCAGCTGCTAACTGATAGTTTTATAGTCCATCACATTCCTACTTTTTGGTACAGGCAGATAATGCCTGGAGTTTGGCATAGACAGCTCTCTGTTGGATGGAATCATAAATACTTCAGTTAGAGCTGCAGGTGTAATGCCTTAGATAATGAATGATGGGAGATTGTAATCAATTAACTTCTAAGAGCCTTATAATTAACAATCATAGGGGAAAGCATTTTTCTTCAAATTGTTTGGAACATTAAATCCAAAGCTCAGCATTAGAGACCTAGGAGGGCTCATCAGTGAAGTGTCACATGCATTAAACCCAGAGCAGAAAGTCTTTGCACAGCGAGCACCACAGCATTTAGGAAGATGCACTAGCTGTGCTCCAGATCACTTAGTCAGGATTAAAATTCAGCTTTTCAGCCTTCTTTTTCAGCACCTGAAACATTTCAGTTGCCTTTATTTTCTGTTCTCTTTCTATTTAAAGCAAATCAGGTCTATTTTTTCAGCACTAGCTTATGATTCACTGTTAATAGGAAGGTGGAGCAGGGCCAATAATGCATTTGATTGAGAAGATCTGTTCTGCCGGTGGTTTTGTGAGGAAAGGAAAACTACAAACTTCAATAAAATTGCTTATTAAATAAACATAAAAATTTGTGTTGTAAAATAGGATTCTTTTTGATTTTTTCCCTGAGTCAGTGAAGTCTTGTATTTCTAGAAGTGACTCACTACATGTAGCCAAGGGTTTTTAACAGGTAATACTATAAAACAAAAGGAACATATGGTCTACCAACACAGTCAACTTCACTGAGTTCAGTGACATCACCACAGATATGCACAGATCTTCCCTTATTCTTTGTAAGGGCTGTGGGTTTTTTAATATCTCTGTAGAACTACAAAATGAAAAACCCTTTAATTAAGTCTTTTGGTGAATTTCTGGCATTACTAAAAGTGGAAAACATCACAAATCAGAGAACATTTGGTGTCCCAAGACAAGACACCATTCTGCTGTGCAGAATTATGCCTTTCTGGTATCTTCCACAGGAAATGACTGCACCAAAATGAAGTAGGAAGAGGTGTTGCTGTCACTCTGGTATGGATCAGTAGAGCTTTCATGAATATATTGAGAACTTCACTGCAAATGCTGATCCCAAGCACATTTCCTGAAATGTCTAAGGGCAACCATAGCCCTCTTCATTATTAATTCCTCTAGATATTACTGCTGAGTGATGGATACAAACTGCAGCATGGTCTGTAGCCTGAAGGCTGTGAAAATCCAACCTTGCCATCCTATAACAGTCCTTTTGTGCACAACATAGACAGAGGTCACATAAATCTCTGTTAAAAATAGAATAGTGCTGCTGCTTTTAGAGTGTGGCTTATTTTCATTCAACGTAGTTTTTGCTACTGCTCTCTTCATGTTTAATTTAAAAAAAAAGAAACACTTTCGAATATACTGTCAGATGTTTCTCATTTTGAGAGGGCAATAACCTTCAAGGTTAACTAACCTTAGCTGTGCTCTTGGTGGGTTTTATTCCTGAGATCATCCCTGTATGCACTGCTGGTGTGTATGTACAATAACCATTTTATCAGTATCAAGCATATTAAGCACAGACAACCCAATAGCTGGAAAAATGAGGCAGTTTTGATACTGATGTGTGAATATGTGTAATGGACAGGTCACAGACATACCCATCTCTTGTCATTCTTATCACTGGTATGTCTCCAAGGTCTCATTTGATTTTCCTGTAGTCAGTAGTAAATACCCTACTTGCTGTGAACAGATATAAAACCTTGATTGTAATTACTTTACCCTGTCCTGAAGATAAAGTCAATCTGTCCTAATCTAAACACTTCCAGATCTTTCTGTGTATTCCTTACTTGGCACTTTATCCATATACACAATTGCCTCAAAATGCTTCTCTTTAGTTATCTGTTCAGCAAAGGACTAACACTGCTTTCATTCATCTTCACAAAACTAGCATTTTCATTTCAGGGATTAGTGGCCTGTGCTGCGTCAGTCTAGGGAGGGCTGAAGTTGCAGGGTCATGGTAACATCATTCTGGGTGAAGTTTAAAATGTAAATAAATCCTGAAACATATTAAAATGTCTTTGCTTTCCATGCTATGTAGTTGAAAGTACATCTGGAAAAGTATATATTCCTCTTTGTCTCAGTATAAATGTAGGCTAATGACAAATTTGTAACGGATTCTTAACCTGTGACAAAAACCCTGCTGTACATTGATGAATAAATTGATTTAATTTCCCCAGAGGCAGCCATAGGCTCAACATTATCTGCTGGGGCAGCACTGCATTATGACAGTATATTTGGAATGACAGTTTTTTGGGGATTCTGGGTTTCTTTGTGGTTTTGTGGGGTTTTGTTTTGTTGTTGTTTTGTTGTTGTTGTTGTTTTAACCTACTGTTTTATTGCTTACTGTCTTGAAAAATGGTTCCCACACTATGACCCTGGATCAAGGTAATCTGCAAAATTATGAGAGGTCTGCTTGTGTTCCACAGCCTCCTCTGCACTGCAGCAGAGCAGACCTGATGAATCTCTGTGTGGAGCCTTGTGCTTCAGGGCAGAGACAGTCTCTCACCCTTTATACTTTCTCCTGGCATGTAGTGGGATCTGCATCAGGCCTTGCTGCTGGAATGGTGACCCAGCTGGGGAGGAGGGGTGTTGGAAAGCCACTGACACCGACTGTCCGGCTGTACAGATACGTGGGACCAGATCCAGGGGTTCCTTTATTAAGTCCCTTCATTTGTCTGTTCTGTGAATTGCTATCATTCTTCCCATGGAGAAAAGACACATAGTCGAACTTGGCAGAGTGTGAAAACCTTACTCATACATGCTTGCTTTGGCTCTGATATCTAGCACGTGGAAAGGGTCAAAGTCCTTGAGGAATGGTTCAATGAGCTGCGCTGATAGAAGGCAAAGATGTACATCCTGCCTTTGTCCTGAACAGGGAGCCTGTAATATAGTTTGCAAGTAAAACTGTGCAAAATCCCTCCCACAAAGCATTTTACAAGATAGCAACTGGGATATCTGATGTTTGAAGGGGTACCTGCGATGCAGGTTTCTTGAAGAGATGGGATATCAGAGGTTTGGGGAGAGGCACTGTGCTAGAAGTGAACAGAAGAAGCAATGTTCTGCTTTGCACTCCAGCCAGCAATAATCTCTTTCCCTGCTGAATACTGCATTTTTCCTTTATAAAAACATTAATCTGTAGGGTATTGGGACATGGTCAGATCCTGCCAAGAACAAATTGTTAAGTAGTTGCTGTGCTCGTTGCCTCTTAAAGCTGTAACTGTTGGTTTTCATTTTGCAAAATAAGTATCATGGGGCAAAAATGTATTGGCTGTGACATTATAAGTATTTCCCAGAAAGATTAATTCTAAACTGAGAGACTTGAAAACAAATCATTCTTAGAAGTCTCTGTTTGTTTAGCAGCTGTTGTTTATATATGAAACAAAGGAAACCTGGTTAAAATTGTACGATATGCCTTTACATTTCAAAACAGGACCCACCTTAGTTTCTATTTTCAGTTGGTTTTAGGTCATGGTACAATGCATGAGTTTCATACTATCAAGGAACTGATCATTCCTTCACAGGCACTCACCCTCCGAGGTGTCAGACTCAAACTGCACCACCCAGAGGCAGCACAGTAGCAATTCCTCTCTCAAACCATGCCCCCTGCTTTTCTTCAGGGCCTCCAACTGCACTCAGCACTTCAAATTCCCACCTCTGTAACCCTGAGGCTAACCAGCCTTCTTAAAGTACAGGGGAGAAAGTAAGTTTCAAATAGGGATAGCATAAACTGACCATCTCACTTAAAGAGACTTCCTGGAATTGCCAAAAAAACATGCCAGGGCATCTCAAGGGTAATTCCAGAAGGTGCCTGTTTGTTCCATGGAGCAGAGCTAAAAACTGTCACATGTACAAACACATTCACTCAACTAGCTTGCCCATTGGATCTATTGTAGCTTAATAGGTTTCAATAAAAACTATAACAATAATGAATATGCTGATACAATGAAATATGCAACAAAGGGAAAAAAATCTGGAAATGCGCAGTTTGCCCCAGCCCGAGGTTTAGTATAAGCTGACAAAACTCCTACCAAGATCAATAAGAGTTATAGTCTTCTACAGCAAGATCAGTTTGTCCTTGAACTTTATTGACATTGTTATGCTTTGTCGCTACCTAAAAGGGGAAATATTGTCAAATACTACATCAGCTCGTCAGACAGCTTATTTTTTTCCCCGTGTAGTTAGGTATTGAAGCTGCTGCCAGTCACTGTAATGGAAGCTGTGTCAGGTTGCTCCTATTCCCAAGATGATCACAATTTGGGAATGTATATGTCTGTCTTCTTGTAATGACAAATACTGCTATTGTGCTGGTGATAAATTCTGCAGTCATTTCAATATATTTTTGCTGTAATTTACAAGCATTTGTAAAACTGAGACAGCAGAAGGGATCACAGAAAACCTAGTTCTTAGGGCATGTGTCTGAAAAAGGAGAATGGTTGTAACCTCTCTTACAAGACTTGAATCCTTAGAGCCCTTTCATATGTGACTAGATGAACTTTCCAGTAATTCTAGTGTATTGAGAAAATGCTGGGTTTAATGACAAATGATTTAATAAATCCTTTCCTTAGGCTTTTAGTTGGTGTCCACAAGGGAGAGAGATTTAATTTAATATGTCATTGACTACTCTCAGGTATGAGGTTGCCTCCACAAATCTTTTTGTACTGTCACCTCTTGGCTGGTTATTAAATTAGTGCTGTCTACAAATTTATTTGGTCATAAATTATTTGGTAATTATTGAGAAGTTCCTTTCACCCTCTGTGTCAGGTGGTTGTTGGGAAGTAAAATGGAAATGGATAATTTATTTTTCAAGGTAATTTAAAACTGCTTGGCAATAAGTGAATAGAAAAGAAATTACTATGTTGAATATCTGAATTTTGCTTTTAGTCTAAATGTCAAATAAGATAAACTTTCTGGACTAGACATCAAACATTTTTTTATAGATCAGACTTTTAAGAACTGTTTAAAATAACCTGATGAGAAATTTTATATATAATCAACTTAATTAATTGCTAGAGCAGTCATTTTTCTGTTACTCTGAATAATTAATTGGAAATGAATATAAGCCTAAATGCCCTCAAAATATGTTTGGCTCCAGAAACCTTCTTCAGGTCCAATGTTTACAAGCAACTAACTGCACTGCCCTGGGGATATTGTCTTTGGCTCAGCCAACAGGGATGGTATTTCAGGTTTTCTCTTGAAACACTGGTAGTGCCTGGACACTGAGCACACTGAGGTCCTGCAGCTTGGCTCACAACGTTTTTGCATTAGGAGCTGTACTGCAGCTCAGCAATCATTTGTTAAGTGAAATAATCCATGTTCTCACAAACTTCTGTAACCCCTTTAATCATGTGAGTATCAGCACATCTGCTATCAAGCATTCGTTAATGACCACAAAGTCATTAGGCAATTATTTCATAGAATCATAGAATGGTTAGAAGGGGTTAGAAGGGACCTTAAAGATCATCTAGTTCCAACCCTCTTACTATGGACAGGGACACCTTCCCCTAGACCAGGTTGCTCAGGGCCCCATTCAGCCTTGCCTTGAACACTTCCAGAGACGGGGCATCCACAGCTTATCTGGACAACATGTTCCAGTGTCTCACCACCCTCACAATAAAGAATTTCTTCCTAATAGCTCATCTAAATCTGCCCTCTCTCAGTTTAAAGCCATTACCCCTGGTACATGCTCATGTAAATTTGTCATTGTATATCTCCTTATCCCATTTTTTACATTTTATTGTTCCAAATATAACTTCTGTCCCATTGATTTCGAGATGGTAAAACTTGACCCTTATCTAGGATTTCTGCTAATGTTACAAGCAATTTTTAAGCTTAATAATCATGGCTGCAGGATTTGGCCCTGTATCATTATGTTAGGGAGATGCATTTTCATGTTAATCATAATTGCCATCTAAATTTCTGTTTTATTGCACATCCAAAGCACTGACAGTTGTCCAACACGTGGCATAGAGCCAAAGCCAACAAAGCAAATTAGGAAGATGCTGGCAACTAAAACTGAGGGCACCATTTGCAGGTTCTTGCCCTTTCCTGCCCTTTTTTCTTCTTCCCATGCTGCTAGAGATCCAAGCATGCCAATTAAAAGGAACAAATGATGCAGTAACTAGATCATTACATCCCTCATGCTACATATGGTGAGGCACTTGGTCTGTGTAGCAGGATTTGGTTTCTGGATTTAGTGCACTTCCAGATTTTTTTGACAAAGTGATTGTCTTCTTGGACAGCTTCTTCTTCCTCTGGGATGGGGAGTGATACCAGCTGAGACTACTGGCTGGGATAAGCACTCTCCTGACCCTGCAGGAACCAGTTGGCCTAGTTATTCCCTGCTTAGAGTTAATTCTTCATGACAGTGCTTCCAATCCAGGCTGGACAGGGCTTTGAGCAGCCTGGTCTAGTGGAAGGTGTCCCTGCCCATGGCAGTGGGGTTGGAACTAGATAATCTTTAAGGTCCCTTCCAACCCAAACCATTCCATGATTCTATGATCTGTGTTCTGCAAACCTGGAGGATTTGCACATGGAACACTCCGGTATAGTTCAAGAGCGATGTGCCATCAAGCCAAATTAGTCAGTAATTCTTAGCATTTATCTCTTGTTCTTGTTTCTTATCTTGTTCTTCTTTTACTCTGATCTTTGGTACCTGCTGTAAAATGCTGGATTTCTGGCTTTTCAGGTTAATTAGGGATGGACTAGGCTTAAGGCTATGAAAGAGTGTTGAATGGCAGGATACAACCCCGTGGGCCTCAGTTCCAAGTTACACTGTACTCTCTGCTAAAGTTCCTGCCAAACTGAGCAGTGGCAAGTAGGGTCAGATTCAGGGTGAAGCTGAAGTGTCCCCTTAACTTGATATGATAGACACCACTCTTCTAAAAATGCATTAATTCTCCAAGAGGCTCAAAATGTGATGAAAAGGCCAGATTTTTCTTAGAACTTCGTTCCATTAATCTTGCATTTCCTACCACCATATCTTTCTACCTTTTTCAAGTTAGGAGTTTCCCAGTGGAGATGCTGAGCTGTTAAATACTTCTTACATGAGCCAGCAGGAAGGCTCAATCTGCCTGTGTTTCTTATATTTGGAGCCACAACTCTGATGTCCTTTCTCATGACTTTAGGGTTGACACACCACCTGCAAGAACTGTTAGATAAAATCCTCAGACTTTGATAAGCGAAAAAACAAATAGTTCTGGTGTTTGCATCCTTCAAACTCATTTCAGTTCACTCAGTTTTCTCTGAGGTCTATGTGCTCAGAGAATACTGCTAAATGCAGTGCTGTGCATCGTGCTGCACAGCCCTAAAAATGCATATCTGACAGTGAAACTCAGTGTTTTATTGTGGTCGTCTGGCTTTAATTTGTAAAATTCTTATTATATTGTCATATTTGGCTAAAAAAGTGGTAATTCCTTTTTGTGGTAGTGATAATTCACTATTTGAGAGCAGTACTGAAACAACTAAATAGGAATACTAGATGATTTGGACCATAAGCCTAAAGTCTTCTCTTTCGTTGTTTTTCGCTTTTCTACTCTACTCCTTTCCTGATGAGCTGCTGATAAGTAAATTTGTCACAAGCTTACAACCCATTGTTCTTTTGCCATGGGAGAAAAAAAGGGAATATTCTCAGATGCCAAAAACACTCTTGTCCCAGAAGTTTCATCTTGACTAGGATTATCCTATTGGACAAATTCAGCAAAATATTCACCACAGATGTTACACGCTGGTTTAAACAGATGTAATTTTAATAATACTGATTAAAATTACTTTCTAAAATCCTTTCCTGCCTTCCTCTCTTTTGTTAGACCTTAGAAGGCCATGGTTCCACCCGGCTTCTCTGGAGGGGAAGGTGGCAAAATTTGTGAATTCATCTTCCTTTCTGCTATAGGATATTGATTTTTCTCAGCTTTCCTATAAGACTTCCACAGCTTCTAATGACACCTGTTCAGCACAAAAACCCAGGTGAGAGAGCAGGAAAACTGGCAAACATCACTTTTGTTGCTTTCCATTTGCATCCTCTTTTTACATTATTTACTCTGGAGAAATTTCATTGTTTCCAGGGAGTGAATTCTACACCACACAACAAATGTGCAGCCCTGAGCTGGCGTGCAGGGTGTCCTGCTTTGTCTGTGATCAGCAGAACAGCTCCCAGCTCCCCATGTCATCCATTCATCTCTTCTGTTTCATCCTGTCCCGTTCACCTCTTAATATGCTTTGCTACACTGAACTTTACCTCCTGCTTCAATGTCTCTCCTTTTAATCCAGCTGTGAGTTTCTGAGCTGATTGAGCTCTCACTGAGAGATAACTGCTCATTGTTTTTGTGATCAGCAAGGTCTCTCACCAACTGGCTTGTCTTACCAGAAAAAAAAAATCTGCAAAATGTTCCCAGTAGATCTAGCTCAAGCCACAGACTGGGTTTGAAAGTAAAAAAACATTACGAAAAGAGAGAAACTTTTCTCTGTCTCTTTTCCCTGGACTGTGGATGATGCCACCCAGCTCCACTGAACAAAAGCGTGGCTTCAGAGTTTCTAGTAGCGATGAGCATTTCTATCTTAACAAAGGCTTCCATGAAATTCTTCATGTACAGAGTCAAATGTATCTGTCCTCTCACAACCTGAGTTGGCTTTGTCAGCAGGCATCCTCTTGCGCAGGCCTGGGGAAGCAAAGTGTTTCTCTGTGTCTGAACCGATAATTTTCTGTGACTATTTTTAGAGACCTGAGGGTGGACTTTTTTTTTTCCCCTTTCTTTCCCAAATGAAATTTCAAAGTGCCTCACTGAGTTTCAACTGCTTGTTTTATTCCTTATGTCTCTTCAGTTATCATTACTCCAGGATGATTCACGTTGCTTTCTAAATGCATATGTTTGGATGCCTATTGTGGGGAGCTTAGCAACTGCATCACGCTGAAAGCCCATGCTGGCTGAGGCACGGCTGATGCTTAACCTTTACTCCTCTTTACAGGAAAAAGATCACTGCTGTGAGCTCATGACTGAGCAATGTTCTGCAATGTTTGATTATCCTGATTTGTACCACTGCCTTCCTCCTCCCACCATCTTCTCCTTTCCTGGTCACTGTAATTTTTACTTTTTTTTTTAAATTTGTTACTTCTTGTCCTTCAAACAAGATTTTGCAGCACTGACAGTCATACATTGAGGCAGCAGAAGTATAGTTGTGTATCCAGAAGTCACGGGTGAAACTTTCCTGGCTCACACCTGAAATTGCTGCAGTATTTTTTACTAAATTTTCATTGGGTAAACTGAAATAGACAGTGTTCAAAACTCAGGACTTAAATCCCAAGCCTTGCCTACAAGGCACTTTGGCAGCATCTTGGCCAGATTCAATACATTCTAGTAGAATTTAGTCATATGCTTTATTCATAGTACTAATTTCTTCTTAAACCTGTAGGCTAAAATAATTTCATACAGAATATTTTATTTCTAGTGACTGAATGACAGATTTCTAGCAAATTAAAAAAAAAAACAGGAAAGGAAGAATTTCAATTCTTAAAACTGCTATCAGTGTATACTTGTCAGTCTGCTAAAAAGTAAATAGCAATACAGAATGGAAAACTACTTGTTAGATTTTAAGCATGAGCAAAATCATAGACTGACAAATTGCAAAAAGCTTCCTGTTCTTAGGAAAAAAAGGTCTTTTAGAAAACGAATTTCTACCACAATTTATGCAGATATAGAATAAAAGCTGTGTAATGGGCCAAATGGAAAATGTAGGCACTATTAAATGGGTATTAATGGAAAGAGAGGCCCCCTATTTCACTTGAGTTGTCTGGGAATTATGAATATTAATAAGTGCTTCAAGGAAAGCTTTACACTTTGTGTCCTTATAAACTGAATTTACAGCATGTATTCTTCAAGCAATTATATTCAGGCACTTTCTACAGCAAAGCCTGGAGACTTTTTGGCCAGCATGTTCTCTGAGTTGTCAAGGTGGTGATCCTGGAGCTGCAGGCACTCACTGCTCCTCAGCCACCCCCAGTGGCTGGTTGGCTGATGCCAGATGGTTGGCTGATGCCACAGCCCCCAGCCACTCCCATGCACACCACAGGGAAAGCTGCTGCATTTTCTTTATCTACCTTTAGCATCTACTTTAGATTATTTTACTAGGTTGCAATATCAGTGCAGTTGAGTTTATCCTCTTTGCCCACTGGCAGCTTAGTATAAAACACACAACAGTAATAGCAAGCTCACCTTGAGTGGAGAGCAAACTGTGCTGCAGGTAAGGATTTCCCAGTTTGCAAGGGACAGTCTTGGCGCTTCAGCCGCTTGTGAGAAACCAAATCCGAAAAATAACATCGTTCCTTTCAAACTCTTTGCTTTCCTAACCTGTTAGTATATAAATTCAAGGCTCCCCATCTGCAAGCCGAAAGGTCATCACTGTGCCTGGAAGATTCATTTCTCTAAGTCAGTCCCTCAAAGCACCTACCTCATGAATTCCCTGCATGAAAGATCTTTCACCTTGGTGAAATGACAAATGGAAAAACTTGTGGCAAGATAAAGGAGGGTATTGACTTTTGGAAGATGTTAGCTGGGTAAGAACCAATATCATCATCAAACTTACTGATTTACATGCAAAAAAATTATTTCATTTATAAAAGGAGGGAGGTCTTCACAACTTGCGTTAAACACAAGAGAGTAAACATAGAATTATGTTGGAATAACAATGCATGTTAAAAAAATTGTTGTGTTCATGAAGAAATACATACAAATTATAATGGATACCAGGAAACATGATTTTATTTATTCTCTGAACAGACCACAGTGAATGTCAGCAATTGAAATTTAAGCAAGAAAACCAGCAATAACACTTTAAGAACATTTTGTAGCTTTCTCTTCTATTTCAAAACGGAATTACTGAATTTGTTTATAACAAAACTAGGAATCACAGACCTGCTGCTCCTGCTCTTAATTGCAGCCTGGAAGTTAGGCAGTGTTCTGAGCTAAATTTGTCTGAGGAAGGTGAATCCTTGCAATTAACAGTGTTAAGTTCACTTTTTAGTGAATCTATCAGAATAAATCTGCTATTTTGCATATGGTAGCACATGTGAAGGTCCAACATGAGTGCTGTCCTCACATACCTTAGTATAGTTAAATCAACTCTTACTATAGTAAACCCAAATTCCAAAAAAATACAATTGACTGGATAAAGTCATGAGACTTTCGCAAGTAAAAAACCTTTTTTCCCTCATTTTATAATTCCTGATACTGACGTCACTTTGTAGAAAATAAAGACCAAACCTAAATCTGAAGATGTCTTTTAAATAGTGCTTGATGGGAAATGGTTTTTGGAGCTTTTTTTGACCTTTTTTTTTTTTTTTTTTAGCCTTTCTGATTGAGGCGCACAGGGCTTGCAGGCTCCAATTGTCTCAGCCCAGGTTCCTAGTGGCTGAGCTTTCTCACGTGTTTGCCGGAATAAATTTCTGCCTCTATGCTCTCCTGTCTCCCTCTTTCTTCCTTTCCACTCTTACTTGTTTTGTTCTATCCCTAATCACATGTTTCTGCAAACTATTCTTTCTATGTGCATTGGGTGTCACAAGATTATTTGGTTTAAGGTCATAAGACTTCAAGTTCTGCTTTTTTTCCCTACTTTTAATGGGCCTCTTAGAATTCCCCCTGTTAATTTTAGCTCTGATGAGTAAAATAGAAGGGTTCAGAATTGGTCAGACCTCAAATCTCAAGTGAAGTTGGTGATGAAATATAGAACTAAGATATTGCTCCAGTGAGGCCCTAGGAGCAGAACTCCAGTGCTTGCAACCCCATGCTACTCTATTCCAATAGGTTTTGAGACACAACTCCTTTCCTCTTCTTCTCCTGATCTGAGCCACTGATTTTAGTGGAATTTTGGCTTGGATTAGGTGAGCAGGATGGAGCTGAAGGCTAATGCTTTCAGTCTCATGTTAACCAACATAGTACAGCTCCACTGGTACTTTTTCCCTTGTAGACTGAAGATGCTGAACTGTGGCAATTAACTCTTATGTGTTAAATTTATTTCTATCCTGAAATTGAAATGAACCATCATCATGGTTCATTCATCATTCAGACCCCCATGATACTTTTGTTGTTTTGGGTAATATTTGTTAAAGTTATTAACACATGTAATAGTCATGTAAGAAAAGTTAGCTAAATAGTAGGAATTTTAGTGCTCAGGGTCTGTCTGTATCACACAGTGATTTCTGAGAACATCCCCAAGCTTCCTGTGCCTCCATTGGCTCTGGAGGTGTATGTCAGCTTTGTCAGTCCCCTTGGCCCTGCTGCCAACTCCAGAGCACCTTCTCACCAAGGGGACTGAGCTGCTACTGTGGCCTCTGCAACACTGGGCTGCAAGGACCCCGCGCCTGCTGGGGCTCCCCCAGGCTTCCCAAACAGGACAAATGTGGCCTTGTTTAAAACTCCAGTGGAATTCCAAAGCTTGAACTGGTGGGTTTAGTCAGGATTTTTTAATTAGTGAAAGAACAATACCTCTCCTTTCTCCCCTGAATCCATTTGTGCAGCTCCATTTCTGTAAGTGGGTCTAAGCTGCTCCATTTTACTCATAGGCAGGATCTGTTCAAGGGCTTGAAAGGAAATGGGATGTTTGCAGGACAGTGCCTCCACCTGGGTTTGAAATTACTTCTCTTTCAAATTTTTTATTAATCTTCTGATTCTTCCTTTTGATTTTTAGCACTAATATTGCCAAAGTGCGTAAACAAACTATCCTGCATTAGGTTATAATAAGTTTCATTATTGAAATATAGTTATGCATTCTACTCTACTGAAAAGGTGGTTCAGGATTTCCATTGGCAAATCTTATTACATTTAATGCGTCAGTGTAAATCATGACACATCTTTTGATGCAGCAGGGTAGATAATTGTGTTCATAATATATAAGTTACAGGGGTTATTAAAAACTGCACCAAACACAAAATGAGCCCTTGACAACCATATAGTGCTACGTGAGACCCTGTGTAGTGGATGGACCAGCTCATTAATCCACATTGCTCAGAAGGCAACTATTGATTAGATTTGACTGATCTCTGTTACTGAAGAGCTCTGACATAAACTCGAGATTCCTTGCATGACCTTTGATAAGTGCCTCTGTTTAGAGCTCAAGACCACACATGGTTTGATTGTTTGGGGCTTTTTTAAATTGACATCACTGCTAATAAGCCCCAGTATTGTGTCCTTGCTATAGTTTAATACCTTGTCTTTCCTTCACTTTGTTCTCTTATCTTGTATATTTGAGTTCCTCACTTCCAATACTTAAAAGATTAGCCTTCAGTGTGAACAGTTCTGATTATCTTCATAATAGAATTAGTAACGAGATATATCAGCAAGATAAACCTGTCTAGCAGGAAAAAAATATTTCCCACTTTCTTAACCATGCAGGGAAGTAGTTGCTGGATCCTGCGTAGCTTCTGGATGCGATCTTATCCCAAGATGTTTGTGTACTACCCTGACGCTCCAAGAGTTCATTCAAAGCAAACATGCCATCCAGGAAACAACGGGAGAGCAGCATATTCTTGCCAAGCCTCAAATATTTGCTCTGAGAGAGCCCTCATGAGCTGCTAGCACAGGCTGCAGATGGATCAGACACCAAAAAGCTGCTCTTTGGGCTTGGCAACCAGATTATGGGACTGTCGTGCATTTTTCAGACATGGCCACAAATATGTGTTTTCTTGCTAGGACAGCAAGAAATTTGCTCCAGCTTCTTAAAAACCTCTTTTCTTCACTTTTGCAGTAAAATTGTTTTCAAAGAAATGGGGAAAAAAAAAAAAAGAAAAAAAAGGAGTGTCCCAGGGCAGAGCAAGCACAATAAATCTGATGGAGTAAGGATGGCCATCCCGAGACATTCAGCTGCTCCACAACCCAGGTGTTGGAGAGGAGCTGCTGAGCACAAATCTCCTCTAAAGGGAAGTGAAGGTCTCTCTTCTACCACAGCATCCATCCTGCAGAGCACCCCAAGAGAGGCCACAAAAGGGGTCCTCATCCATAGCACATCTGGCAAATGCTGAGATCAGATCTCAGTAACAATGTTAACTACTCTGAGCTCAGCAGTTCCTGAGAGCAGGTCAGAAACATCTTTATGCATGCATCCATTTGTGTTTTTGTAAACATCAGCACACTAAGCATAAACACAGGTTTCATTGAAATTTGATGATCCTGATAAAGTTATTCAGCCCAGAAGATAAACAGCAGCACATTCAGGCTCATTTCACCTAGCATTTTCTTTCCTTTTGACTATAAAAATTATGACAGGAAAGAAAACTTCACAGAAGGTTGTGGCTGATCTGGCAGCCATAACAATACATTTTGATCAGATAATGGAAAATATTGACTAGAAAATGCCACATAATACTCTGAGAAGTAGAGGTAGCTCATGACCATGCTTTCTATAAGGGATGAAACCCTTCCCACCATGGTTCCAGCTCCTGGCATCCTGCTCTTTTGCACCAGGAGAGATCTGACCCTTCTGGCACCAGAATGGTGAATGACCCACACTGCCATACCTACAAAGCACCACACCAGCATTTCTGAATTGTAAGCATACAGCCTATTATTCCATTTTAAAGTTTATGGAAAGCAGTCACTTTTTAAACAGAAAAAGCTGATTATATTCAAAGAAGAGATTTTTATATTTATCTTTATAGGTAGATTTTTAATGGGAAACAGTTTTACTTATCAAAGGATATTGCACCACCAGTGAAGTTTTGTAGGAGTGAAGATGCTGATGTTGTAATTTAGACCATGCTCCAGTGTTGATAATAACAAAGTACATATCAACACTCCCCTGCTATCTTATCGTTGAAGATTTCTTTGCAGCTGTTTCAATGGGTGTGTGCTGGTGAAGAGCACAGTACCATTTCTCTCAGCAAAAGGAGTTTGTTTTCTAGCAAAGGAGTTATTCACTAAAGCATGTTTTGAATGTAAAACACTTACATAATAATCAGATTTCACTTTATTGTGGAATATTAGATTTTTATTGGACTGAGACAAAGTTATCAATCTAAAGGTAATTCCATTTAACCTGGTAGCTAAACAAAATCCTGTTTGGACCTACAGCTTTACAAAGCTGTCATGAAGCTGTATTTCAAAGTAGACTTTGGCTGAGAGATGATGGGGTTTTTTGTGGGGAAAGCAAAGTTTCTGGCTATTTGTTTTTGTTAAAAGACTCTCAAGGTGAAATTCCACAGTAATAAGCAAATTAATCAATTCAAATAGCAGTTTTCTCCTGTGCAAAGGATTTACTGATTGATTCAGCTCTCCTCTTACTCCCATGACACATGAAGTAAATTGGAGGAGGCAGTAATTCTATTAACGAATAAAAGATATAGGGGATGGTCCCTTTAAGTAAAGGATGGTTTACTACCTTAATAAGAGCCATGATATGATGCTTCTGCCCTTGAGCACTCTTTTCCTTCTTTGATGTCTCCTATCTATTTATAAAGTGCTCTGAGATTGCAAGGATGAAGCACTCCATATAAAGTACAAGGTCTTTGTCTGTCTGTATTAAAAAAAGCCTAGATAACTTATGTTTTAAAAAGATGGGGAAAGAATTCAACAAAGAAATCAGCTTTCTATGTTTTGTTATAAGATATGAGAAAAACTGATAAAGCTGACACATTTTTCCATTACAGCCTAAATTACACACATAGCTTGAGAAAGATTCATCTGGTTTTCTACTCAGAGCAAGAGAACCAGAAAAAATAGAAACTAAAACTTAACAATCAAAAAAATCACTGAAAGTTGAAATGGATGCAGAATTGTGGGTTCTAGGCTGTAATTACAGTCTAATTCAGGCAAACTGCAATTATACATAAATAATAAGTTGAAGTAACACTACCCTGTGGAGATGAAGTACTGAAACCAATCTCTGTCTTAAGGGGAACTTGCTGTGCCAAGGTGGAATAAAACGTGCTGAAACAACCCTAAAAATGTTTGGTCTATGCAGTAGGCTTTATTTTATTAAACATGATGGAAGTGATGCATCTATGAATGTCTAAAATAATGGTTGTCCTGGCAGGTGTCATGAATTTTTAATTTTAAGGAGCAAATCAAAAGCACAGAAGGTGACTCCAGGATCTGTTCTATACCACGTGACTTTTTGTTGTTGTTTTCAAGGCTTTGGTTTTGTATTTCTAGACTAGACCTACTACTTTCATGGTGCCCAGATCCTCTTTGGCTGAGGAAAGCTGTGGAGTTTGTGAATCCTACTTGAGCTAGCAGGAGGCTTGATTTGGCTGAGTTTATATGATTAGGCTCGTAACCCCTGCTATGTGTTACTGAGGTTGGGAGGCCAGATGCTCTCCACTGGGGGCAGCAAATCCTCAGGTGGGGTCTCAGGTGGAGACCATCCCATGCTGGACTGGGCAACACAGGGCATCTGCCTGTCCAAGCACTTCATGCACCTCATCCTTCCCATTCAGTGTATTCGCTGGCAACAGGCAGGACAATAGAGGCAGTTGAGCTGCAAAGGGCTTCAAGTACCTGAGCTAAACAGTCCCAATTCAGCAAAGATCCAAAGTGCATCCTTCCTTGCCATGCTGGATTAGAAGTGTGTTTTGCTGTCACATTCATTTGTACACCTGGGTCAGTGAGACTGTCACACTGCCTGCCAAGATTAAAAATGAGACTCTTTTTTCTTGTCTCATACAACTGAGAGGTTTTCCAGTACCTTTATGCTTAGCAGTTTGTGAGCTGCTTGAGACTGGCTGCCTCTAACAAGTCTAGGTAGGTGATTGTCTGCTGAAAAACCACCCAAATAAGTACTAAAGATTTTGAAATAAAAATCAACAAAGCCCTCGTGTTGTCTTTCTTAGTATTTGAGGTTAGCAATTAGCCATATAGCTGAGATATACAATACATCAAATAGCAGAACAGAGTGAATTATTGGACATGGTGTTAATTTATTATTGTCTAACTCTGGGCTCTGTGTGAGCACAGCACTTGCTTTGTACATGGCAGATATTTGATATGGTGTGTGTCCTGCTATTGTGACTCTGTAAAGCTTCTGAGGATTAACAAAGGAAGGCTGTAGAAATATACTGCCTGAAATGTCAAATACAAAAGTGGAGAAAAAGTAAAATATAGGAAAAATGGACACATTAGTACCTAAACTTCTCAGGGTATCGGATAATGTAGGTTCAATTTCTTATTCCACTACCAACTTTTTTATATGACCTTGGGCATATCATTTAACTTTTCTCTCATCATTTTCTCTTCTGTAAAACTGACACCAGGCTTGTCAATAGGAAAGGGAAAGGGTCAGGACCTTATTTCAACACAGAGATCATCTCATGTGGACAATGGAAATATGAATCAATTTCTTTTAAGAAAATAATTTTTAATATATGTTCCTCCTTATCTAGTCTTACAAGATGCAGTGCTTAAATTTCCCCCCTTTTTTTTTATGGATATCGTATCTGAATAAAACAGATTACACTGAAAACTATTTACACGTCTCCAAAGCCATGCACACAAATGATAGCAGATATTTGACCTTTTGAACCATAAAAAATAAACATTACTTGTTTTTTTCCTCCATTAAACTGATAGAGTTTTTCTTAGAAGAATTACCTTTGGCAAAAATTCATTTGTTGTAAATCCTCAGAAACTATGGCAGAAGCCTCCATAGTAATTTTTAATTTATTGGATCAGAACTATGTCTTACACATTTCAACAGCAGCCATAAAAACATTGAGAAGATTAAGGTATATCTCTTGATGCCAAGCAGACTTTTGTTCGACCTCCCTTGGGCTGACAGCACTTTTAAACATTTATAAGGCCTAGGATTTATATCCTAACTGCGTGCAAGTAAAAAATTACCCTAATTGGTATCAAAAAGCCTTATTGTATGTATTATTTTGGAAATCAACTACTTAGTTTCATGCTGAACTGAAGCCACGTGTTCTGCTGTGAAGAACTGCTTCTGTTCCACAGTTTACATACTGTGGATAAATGTTTAAGTCACTCTTTCCTGTGAGCAAAACTCAAAGGAAAAAGTTTGGCCGCTCTTTACTAAGATGTGGTCCTGCACAGTGGCTCCTGAGGGTTTCAAATGAGCTGAGCTCCAAACTGGCCCCATCACACTGTGACCAGGGGAAGGGTTTGTGCCTTCCTTTTGGACCACTGCGCAGATGTCGTGGCTGCTTCTCGGAAAACCCATGGCTAGCACGACAGTGGGCATTTCCACTTATAAAACAAGGACAGGAATTCACCAGATTGCTCTGGATTGCTCTGTATGGTGAGAGCAGTAACTTCTTTCCTGCAAATGTATTTCAGAAATACCAAGGATCTGACCTGCAAAATAAAAAGCTGCCTCTAAGCAGAAACTAATTTATGGTAAAGCAAACAAGGGTATTTTTGATCTCTTGTAACATGGATATCTAGAACATCTGTGGAAAAAAAATTCACATAGGGTTATATTATTAAAATTACCTACTATTGTACACACATAAAAACATTGGATTAAGGTCATTTACCTCATTCCTATCACCTCCTAACTTTTCTATGTTTAACTTGGCATCTTCAGTTGTGTCCTTAGTAGTCTTCATGAGTCATATGTAAAGTATCTGGACAGCATACGCACTCTGAATGAACAGATTTTTAAACATGATTATTCATATATTTATGAGCAAACCCCCCTTCTCAAACATTGGTATGTACAAAAAATCACAGTCATCTGAGTACTGTGAATGGAAAGAAGCCGAAATGGTATGAAATGGAGAAGCTACACTTTATCTCACGTTCCATGAAATCATTCATTCTATCTACAGCTTCTTAGTTGTGAATCTCAGGTCTGTCTAAATACCTACTCATTCAGAGAAAGCACAGCTCCACTGTTTTCCCAGCACTGATAAAAGACAAGCAGATATTTTTATGTGTTCATTGCAATAAAAATATACTCCATTTTTTATTTTTTTTTGATAGAGATTTGATAGCCCCTTTCTTTCTAAGAGTTTTCTCTTGGCAACAGCCTTTCAGTGTGACCCCACAGTTTTTAGCATTATGCACTGATGTGGTGCGGGGATAAGGTTGAACTGAAGGCCTTTATTTTAGGAAAACACAGCAGGTACAGGCTCTTTTCTGTCCCGATACAGTTTTTTAATTCCTTTCACATTTAGAGTAAAACCCTAAGGAATACTTATGCTAATATGCATTATGAACTGCAAATGGTATGCTGACTTATTTATAAATACACTTTTTTTTAGTAGACAAATCCCTTTTTTTTCTTTTCTAGTAAAGTTTGCATCCAGGCAAAGAATAAAGCAGTACTCAGTGATTCAGGCTTATAAGTTATTCTGCCAGGTTCTGCCTCATTAAATTCACACACACCACATCATCTTCTTGACCTCATTTACCTCTCAAGAAGCCAGTGCCTGAAGCAAAGGATGTTTAGTTTTAAAGCAGTTGTTTTTGCCTCTTATGTTTAAAGCTATTGAATAAATAGGTCTATCTGCAAAAGGGCTTGTGTCCCTGCAGCTATTGTTTGGTACATAGACAGTACCAGAAAGTATTATACTGTACTGCAACAACAAGGTGGTAACATTTGACAGAAACATAAAAAGAAATAAGATATGTTAGCTACAAACATGCCTGTTCTTAACCTTTGGTTTTACTGCTTATAAGAAAAAAAAAAAGGAAAAAGAAGCAAATGTGCAAGAATGGCATAGATACAATGGTTTCCTGAAGGCTACGAATCTAAATATAGAGGTGGGTGCAGGCAGAAGTCTCTTGCCCCTTGAAGTGCAGATGATTCATTATGGGACTTGTAAGTTCCTGGAAGAAGTGCATTGAACCCATTTGATCAGAGTGTTTGGTCACATGGACAGTGTGGCTGTTTGAAAGGGGACCTGTAAAAATGGACAGGCAGGTGTGGAACACTGAAATGCAAGTGCAACTCCAAAACAAGCGGCGCACTTCAAGGTAGCTCAGATGATGTGCAGCTTGTTTCCCCATCTCAAAAATATTACTTGGGTCTCTGCAGCAGCTGGAGGGCTAAAGACTTCTAGCTCCATCAGAAGGATTTAATTGATCCAGGGGGTGGGTATGTGTATAAAGAACAAGTTCAGAAAAGATGGTGTCCACAGACAGGGCTTATTTATATGAAAACACATGTTGCTGATTCCATGTGATACCAGTACTACTACTCAGCTCAAGGGAGAGAGATTGAGATAGGTTTGATCCTTCTTCTGGAACTGCTTATTAGGTGTTTTTATAATCATGAAGACCTCTTTCTTTCCTTTCTTTCTTCCTTTTTTTCTCCCTTTTCCCTCTCTCCCTCTGTCCACCCCTTTCTCCCCCCGAACTATGGATTTTGATTTGTCTTCTAAGTTTCTAGGCCTTTCTCTACATTCATGAAGCCAGGACATTCATAAAAAAAAAAAGAAAAAATGAAGTCACATGCCCTGCAATGTGAGTCACAGGAACTGGGGCTAAAATACTAGTATAACAGTTTGCCCAATTTAAGGTACAAATCTGGAACTGAAAATGGATGTGACTCTCCCCACCGAATTCAATTTATACATGTGGTTGACATTAGTTGTGGAATCAGAACAAAATTTTGCGACATTTTGGACAAGGTCTTTGAGGGCACAAGAAAAGTCCAGAATTTGCCAATATTATGTTTTACTTACCTTTTTTCCTTGCCTGAGGTATTAATATATCTGAATTCTTGCTCCAAATTCATTATTTCAGTTTACTGCTGTTGCTATTTCTGGTGCTTGTCTAATGCTTAGACACATTTTTTGTGGTTTAAATCTCATGGGTAGGCACTGCTTGCCTGTAAGCAATAATTGTGAGAACCACTGACTCAAGGCTTTTGTATTTCTACTCATTTTGTGCATCATTTGATTTTACTTTGAGGGAGTTTAACGTAGCAGTGGAGCTGGTGACACACTCCCGTAACAAAATAAACCTTGGCCACCTCCAGACCGATCAGATGCCTATGGGAATAATGTGAAAGCAAGGTTTCTGTGACTAAGCAGAAATTATGGGAAACAGCAGGTTCTGTCACTGAGAGGTGAGTGTATATGTTCAGTGTACTGCCAAAACCTCAGGGATGGATTTCACCAAAGCACACTTTGTGGGAATTTTGGGATATCTGATCATTCTTAGATGCATGGCATCTATGCAAGCAGCCTGGCTTTAGACTTGGAGGGGAGGAGTGGCTTTGGCCTCAGCCAGCATTCGCAAAGAGTTTGCCATCAGGAACTTGTAGGCCTTCACGTTTTTGCCATTACAGCTGTGCCCCTTTGGCAGTGCTCCCGTGCCATGCACACAGACACGCTTTGCCAAGTCCTGGCAGCACCTGCCTCGCTGACTGCCCCTGCCTATGCACAGGACCACAGAGACAGCTCCTCTCTCACTTGAGCTGCTGAATCAGGACTTGTTTCCCTCTCCTGCCCCCAAACCCATCCAAGCTGCTGTGAACTAATACTGGGGCTTGCTTTTTATGACTGTTGGTGAACAAGAAACTCTTCTGAGAAAGGTGACGGTAGAAGTCACTCCACCTTAGTCCGTCCCTCTGTCTGAGGTGGATGCTTGTCGTACACACTGTATCCCTCAGGAGGGCACACACAAGCCACATTCCTCTCAGCCAGTTCCTGCAAGGTCCTTCCTCACTGGGGTGGCCTTTCTTTGCTCTCTGGATCTCCTTATGCCAGGACACCCTTTACTCAGAACTTACTGGGTCCAGGTAAAGTGAATATGTAGATGTTGTAGAAATCCCACTTGTCAGCTTTGGGTTTCTTTATGTGTGCTGTGTTCTTTAACCCCATCAGCGTTCTAGCACAGAATGCTGGCTATGTACTCCAGCATTTCTCAACTGTACCCTAATCTACTGCACACTAAATCACAGATTTGAGGAGAAGATTGAACCACATGCCCTCAAATACAATTCAGTCTTTCACTATTTTCATAGTGTGTGATTCATGGAATACTGACTACATATTTTATTTTGCAGCCACTCATTCTGCAGCCACTTATGGAAGTAATTTCCACCTGAGACTTGCTCTGATGGCAGTGAATTTTCTGTTTTCCCTGTCTGACCCTTTATTTGTGGTCTCCCAACACCCACCCATTATGTAAGCCAGTTTTACAAGGTAAAACACATGCTCTCCATGAGCCAGCATCCACTTTTTCACAATGGAACAATAAAGAAATGGATATATGTTTATTACTGCATTGATGATCTATCTTCAAGATTCTTCTACATTAAACTCTGTAAAAATTATAGTCTTTTATTGAGGCTCTGCTTTATTGCATTTCTTGTATTTCTTATAACTATTATTTCTGTTAAAGGAAAGAAGAAAGTAATGAGATTATCTGTAGAAGAGCATGAAACTCTGGGGATGTCATCATTGCTTTGAGATTAAAAAATAACCACAAGTAGAATAAAAATATTTCATATTCCTACAGGTATTTCATCATAGTTCATTCTGTGGGTCTCACAGTTCCCAAAATCTCCCCTTTCAGAGACCACCAATTGTGAACTTGTTGGTGATATAATTAATTTACTGCATTTCAAGACTATTTCCAGAGTTTAAAAGCTTCTTGCCCCTTATGTAATATTTACTTGTTCTATAATAGCTATTTTTCATGGGTTTTTTCCAGATTTTTGACATGAAGTTGACTATTTTAAGAGATGAATGCCTTTAAGAAGATCTGACATTTTTAATTATGAAGTAAATTATATTAAGAGGCAAAATTATTAATAATAGATAATGATAATGAGGAGCTGTTATTTATTTATTCTAAAGGCACAAAAGTCTGAATTAAATCTTATTTGGAAGTATTAATTAATGGTTCTGCTGTTGCTAATATCTAGCCTACAAAGAGATATTATGTCAATGCAGTGCAAAGGAGTGATTAAATTAAAACTATAAAATATTTATGTCTCCAGGCTGTGAGCTGGTACTGTAGGTTAGAAATTAAACATGAAATTTTGAGGCTGATAGTTGCAACCCAGATAATTTTGCAAAGAGCTCTTTGTCCTTTTCCACGGCATCCATTTTTCAGCATGTTTTCTGATGGTTGCCTCAAGAATGTAAACACAAATGTGAAGGTGGACATGAGTCAGTATGAGAGTGGGCTTCTGTCTTTTACAGAAAGACACTTACCAAACAGCCTTGATTTTGTTAGTTTTCTAAGTAAAAGGCAGCTAGTGACCAATTCAGTACCAAGATGACACAGCAGCGGCACTCTAGGGAAGATGATGAAACAATTCTCATGATGCAGAAGATGTGTGGAGTAGGTTATGGCAAGTACATTGACCTCTTTTGTACAGCACACCAAGATGAAAACTGCTTATCACAATTCAAGGAAACTCGATTTTTTTTTCACAGTGTTGGATGAATGCAGCCACAACAGAAGAATCAACTCTGTCCCCAGCACTATCCCAAACTGTGGTTGCTTTGGACAGCATCAGCAGAAATGAGGCTGGAAAGAGAAAGAGGAGAGGATTATTTTACTCACAGACATGTTACAGTAAATTACTAGGGCTCTTCAACTCCCTGACAAAATCTGTGGAATGACTCCTTTTTTTGTGATGGGCTCTTGTGGGTTTTGGGGTGGTCTTTGTGGATGCAAAGGGAGTCAAGACATGATGCAAGGAACCAGATTGATCAAGACTTACATCACTTCAGTATTTCAAAGGCACCTACTGCCACTTTCAAATTTAATAGAGTCCAAATTCTTAAAGATTGTGTTATTCTCAGTATTTTCTGGATTACAGTTTCAAGATTAAGTCTTATCTTGATTTGTAAAAAAATGTACGGATAACACATACACCTAGCCTCTTTCAGAAGAAAATTTATGAGCTTACCTGACATGTAGTTCTGGTGTGTTTATAAAAAATAGATGTAGTATGTGTGTGTGCTGAAACCTTCAGTTATGCATACATGTGTAGCAATGAAAGGTGAAAACTTTGTCGCTGACATCAACAGTAGACTTCTGCAGTTTATTTGGGATTTAGGCTTTCATCCTTGTGGGTCCCTTCCAACTGAGAATGTTCCATGATTCTATGATTCCATGGTTTACTAATGTCTGTGAGTGAAGCTGAGCTTGTTGTACTCTACCTGTACAAACTTGGACACTTGTACCCATGAGATAGGTAATCCTTCACATGCTTCTTCAATCTCATTTGCAAATTATGTCATATTGCAGAGTAGCTTGAAAAGTTAGCCAAAATTCCGTTGTTACTGTTTGCACCTCATAGTTTTGTTACTGAGGCAACTGGGGTCCTCTGCTATGGAAATGTTGCTTTCAGACTTTGAGTTATTGGCAGTGCTACACAGATTTATTTTCATTATTAAATAATTTTTAAAGATAAACCAGAATTAATGGGCATGTTTTGAGAGAGGGCTGAAATACTTTGATGTAAAAATCTAGACTAACTACAGCAGCAGATTTCCTGCAGATCCACAAAATGGCAGTTAAACTAACTTCCAAACCTTTTGACATAAATAAGATTGACTGCCAGAAGGGAGAAAATATGCTTTAGTAATGTGCTGGACCAAGATTTCAAATGGAATTTGATGTCTTGAAACTGATTGCTCCTGAAAGACAAAATGGACATTAAAAGAATCTGCAGAGTGCCAGCTAGATAAAGACCTGCACAAATCTTTCATAATCCTCTGGTTTACACTTCCTTCTCCATATTTTTTTTGGTCTGATACTGATTTCTAATACACAATGATGGGTTAAGAAACAAATCTCAAACTGCAGCTTCTCTCTGATGTGCTATGACTGTGTGACAGAACAGGAACAGCAGCTTTAGAGCATCAGAACTGGAGCCCTAACTTGCTGATACCACTGAAGTCCAGGCAGACCTCCTGCTGCCCTCCTTCAGCTGTTTTTAGAGGTCTGCAAAGGGCCATATGCCAGTGGTCAGACATACCAGAACCATATGTGGTCCTGCCAGGTTCTTACTTGCCTCCCAAAATCTTTTCCAGGGAGCTGACTTGGGGCCCACAGTGCAGTTCTCTTGATATCTGCTGTTATCTCAGTTGCTACCCATACTGGCTTTTTGTTCTCTTCTTGAGGAATGAAATATTCACAACAGAGGAATGAACAGAGGTGAGGGCTTTCACATTTTTTCCCCATATTCTTTTCTCAAAATGTTCCCAAAACAAAGTTGACTTGAGTTTAAATACAGATCCTTTCCTAATCCATTGTTCAAATTGAGTTCAGGTAAGTCATAGGTATTTGATGGTAGAGGAGAAAACAACGAGTCATCTCACCTCAAATTATTATGAAGAGCACTGTGACTAGTATCTCCTTACTCTAGTTGTCTTCGGTTGTCTCCATCACAGCTAGTCACCCTTGGAGTTCCTGTAAAAACTAATCAGGAAAATACCCACCTTTATAGCCAGTCATCTGGCCTATTTTATCTTTATCAGGCTGCTCCAAAAATGACTCTTTCTCTCCATGAGCTAAACAGCCTCAATGACTGGCTCTATACTGGGGATGCCTGCTTTTAATGAGATTAATTCCACTGCTTCTGACATTTTCTGGCGTGTAATGAAGGGTCTCCTGATAAAGCAGAGACACCAGTACCTGTTTGTCACCCACGGTGCCGTGAAGCATCCTGAGTGGGCAGTGGAAGTGATCACTCTCGATGCTATTTCTGGATTAAAAATGCATACCTTACTTGGAAAAGAGTAGTAGAATTTTTATTTTATTAAGGATGGGTAGAGAGAGGGGAGAGTCAGCCAGTTACAGATAAACAGATTTGTATCCCTGTCAGCACCAATCTGACATCTCTCCCCTTCTCCTGTGTTCACCAGAAAACTGCTCATGCAGAGAAGTCAAAATTGTAGAAAATTTAAAACAAAACATGAAGATAAAATGAATGTTATGAGAATTTCTCAGAAACATGTTTTCCAGAATTAAGATGCCGGTTGATACATATTCTTCCCTATATCCGATGGTTCTCTCTGAAGTACCAAATTACACTGGGTCTCACCAGGTTTTCTCTTGCATTTGCTATTTACTCATCAGCAAAATCCAGTTTCTGACTGGAAGAAACATAGGAAAAAAATTGTTTCCTCGAGATTTTTGTTATGCAGCTCACAATCTCGTTCCAGCTGCCTATGAATCATTATCTCCTGCCTGGGCACAACCCATCCATGGCTTTTTGAGGGAGGCTTAGTAATTTGTTTTGGGAGCCAGGTATGAGAAACCCTGTCACCTAGCTGTAGGCAGGGATTTTCCTGGGATTTAGGCAACCCGATAAAAGGTAATTTCAGATTTTTTTTTGCCCAGTGTAAAAAGTGCCCTAGAGACTGCAGAGTACTGCTCTGTTTCCTAATTAATGTTAAGTGGAATATTTCTCATGAAAGGTTAGGGAAGAATCACTCCCACTGTTTGCAGGGACAAGCCCCTAATACTGGTTCTCTTGATTTTTTTTTCAACCAGACCCACAATCTAGTTCCACTATTGGGCCATTGTGGCTTAAGTGAAATTTTCATTCAGTGGAGAACGCCTCTTAGGTTTTAAATGAGGATTTCAAAAGCAAAGTGAAATAGCAGCTTGAGAAAGATGATATTTTGAAATGACCTTTCTATTTAGAGTCCTGAAGATTGCAGCCAAAACCTAACTTGACTAAGAAATACACGACCGATTGATTATCAATAGCCTGAAGCTACTTTTTCCTAAGTTAATTCATCCAGACATATTCTTCAGAGAATTCTCAAACACTATGAAAGTTTCCAGGAGGTAATTTAGATTGATGAATCTTCAAATGTTAGTCACATTAAAATGATCTATTTAAATTTGTCGTCTATCTTGTATTTGTTATAATTGCCTACAGGCAGTAAATTGGATGCCATATCTGAACAGTGGTACAGTGCATCTCTGTTATGTGGATAATGCAGAACAGATAACATGGAAAACTCAGTCTGTGGATTGAACACCCACAAGCCAAGACTAGAAGCACAGAGCTTAATTTAATATGGGTTGTGACAGTAAATTAGTGACAGCAGGGTTATTGTTCTGTTTTGCATGTAGGAATTCCTGGCCTGCTACCATGGGAAGAATAAATATTCAGGGAGAAGCAGCTGAAAAAGGAAGTGGTTGTATTTTTTTATTCCTGATTCCCTCAGAGTGTAAGTGCAAAAGACAAGAATCCTGCAGAGATGCTGAGTTCTGCTCTGATGGCACCTCTTGCTCTGTGCTGGGGTCACTAACGTGAGAAGGCAGGAGGAGCAATGAGGAAGCTCAGACACTCAGTCCCAGGACATGTTCAGTTGTGGATGCAGGCAGGAGGAACTACCTGAGTCAAAAAGTTTCTCAGATCAGATGAACCAGATCACTAAAAACAAAATCTAACTGGAACTGTGTGTACTTCTCTTGATCACAGGAAAACATGAGCTGAACCAGGATAGGTATTTTCAATTCTGTGCATCAACCAGCCATTGGTAGCCAGTCATGATGAAAGGAACTGGAGTCTCTGGACCTCAGATTAGTCCCCCACTTAGAGAAGTTGTTTGGCTCTGGCCCTTCAGCTTCCTTGATGCACAAGAGAGGAATAAAACCCTACCACATTCAGCTGAAGTGCAATCCTCAAGGAACTGTCAAGATGAGTTTCCCCAAATGAGAAAAACAACATGACATTATGCGGGACTTGGCAGGGCACTGGTGCTGAAAACAAAGCCTCTAAAAGTGATGTTAATGTTGTGATCAACTCCTGTGGTATTTCGATTAGGCTTTTACTGGAAGAGTGTGCCATGGCTGTGTGGTGTTTTAGGACATATGAGTACTAATCCTAGTTCTTTGTTCAGGGAATTCAAGTCACTAATAGAGGATTTTAAATATTGAGTTAGAAGATCTGTAGAGATTATTTTCATAGTGGTACATGTAAGTTTAAAAAAGATGTAATTTCAGGTAAATTCCCACTTGCATTTCTCTTAAATTCCCTAAGCTGTGGAGGAGAACACAGCTGGAAAGCTTTCCCATTAGGGATCCCAAGCAAACTGGCATCCTCTTCCTCCCAAGGGGTTCACTCTCAGGAGTGAATAGCCAACTGACTATTTTTTTTTTCAGTGTTCCTTTGCAAACTTTTCCTCGGTGTGTATAGACTTGGCAGCCTGGAAAGGAGAAAAGTTGAGGTATGGGAAGGACATAATGAATGTAGCACAGGAGCCAAATTTAAAGCATTAAGTCTTAGATTTGCTTCCTCACGGCTATGGCCACGTCAGAGGGCAGGCAGCAGTGGCTTCAGTCCTAGTATAAGCATTTAATTTCCATGTGGTCTCACAGGATGAATTCTTTTCTTCAACAGATGTCTAGAGGGAGACCTGCTATACACCCATACCTGCCACAAGAAGTTCACTACGATCAAAAGAATAGATACTCACTTGAGGGGACATGGAGGTGCAGTTCAGGTAGCTAACTTGCATCTAGCATTTGTGTGCCCGTCTTGGAATCACAATGGAGTTCTCCAGGTAGCACATAGTCCTTAAACCTACCAGTTCCAGTGGAATTTTGGATAAGAAGGGAAGCATATAGCAATCTTAGCTCTCTACAGACTCAGCAGTTTGTCAGTAATTTTTCCAGTATCCCCTTTGTAACACATTCAACAAGCTTTTGTTATATTTTTGTCTACTTTTTCCCACCAAAAGAAGCCAAATTTAGTGATGGCAATGATAATCTTTTTTGAGATTATAATATTTTTGGATCCTGAAACTCAAAATGGATAGGAAAGTAGATATTGTTGGCCTATATGAAGTGATGTTAAAGATAAATGAAAAAAACCTGGGATTTATCACAACTTGTATTCCTTTGCAGTTCATGAATACCACAATTCTGACACAACAGACCTATTTCCTCTCTGGTTTTACATAGCAGTAACATTCAAGCTGTGCTCAAGTAACCTTCATTCTTCTTGTTCAGCTATATGTAATATGCTACTCAAGGGATTTGAACTGATTCCCAAAACTACCTGTAGATGTGATATAATGCAGTACCCAAATCCAAATGAACGGTTCCTATGGCAGCTACTGTTTACATGTGGAAAACATCTGTCACAAACAATCCATTCAGTGATGCCTGAATCAGATACTGGTAAGAATGATGGCTTTTTATATGACAGAAATTAAAAATCCTAATGCTTTCTCACTGAGGCTAATATGAAACTAGATGGACTATTACCATACTGTTGTTGAGGTGCATTTAAAACACTGTATCTGTTTATAGCAAGGATGCTGACAATTCCTTCTGGTAGCATTTGGCAATTTATAATTGCTATGTTCTGTCTGAAGACCTTCTGTCATATTCATGTTATCTCTATCAGAGATTTCCAAACAAAATGATTCATAAAGAGCCATAATTAATGGGAAGAAAGCCAGCTATCTAAAACAAACACTACCATTACCATCTCTGGCAGGCCCAAAAATAGCCTCTAGAGATGCCACTGTCACAATGAAAAAGCTTTCAAAACAGTTTGAAGATGCATTCTACATGTTAATGGAATGGTTCTGCTCAGTCAAAAACCTTGAGAGCTATATTTATACAACACAGGAAGGACATGAACTGCTGGAATGAGTCCAGAGGAGGCCATGAAGATGATCAGAAGGCTGGAGCACCTCTTCTAAGAGGAAAGACTAAGACAGTTGTGGTTGTTCAGCCTGGAGAAGAGAAGACTCTGGGGAGAATTTAGAGCACCTTCCAAAGTGAGCTACAAGAGAGCTGGAGAGGCAGTTTTTACAAGAGCATGTAGTGATAGGACCAGGAGTAATGGTTTTAAAATGATAGAGGGCAGGTTTAGATTAGATATTAGGAAGAAATTCTTACTGTGAGAGTGGTGAAGCACTGGAATCAGTTGTCCAGAGAAGCAACGGATGCTCCATCCCTGGAAGTATTCAAAACTGGCTTGGAAGGGTGTTTGAGCAACCTGGTCCGGGGGAAGATGTTCCTGCCTGTGGCAGAGGGTGTGGAATGAGATGATCTTTAAGGTCCCTTCCAACCCAAACCATTCTATGATTCTATGATCCCGTGATATTTAGAATACCATTTTTTGAAACTAAGATGACTGCAACATTGCTGTTAGCTGTGTAACAGCTGCCTCTAATCTAAGGACCAGGTCATGGCAGACTTTGCCCAAAATGACACCCTAACCCAGTTGAAAGTTCCAGCTTAGAAGGAAAACAATAAGGAAGGAGTTTTCACTCAGCCACCATTTGCCATCATCTCTATGTATGTGGGAAGGTGTGAAGAGTGTGCAAATTCGGTACTCAATATAGCAGCTAAGTTGGGTGTGCAAACATTAGGGTGCACTCTAAAGCCTATAATCAACCTTACCATATTTTCCTTGGGCCTATCTGAGTTATGGGAAAGGGCATGTAGCTTAGATAAGCACATAAGCATGTTACTGGTATTATTTCAGGAAAAAAAAATCTCTATTAGCAATCAAGAGAATATTTCATAGAAGAAACCCACAGGAAAACAGTATAGATAAATGAGATGGAGGGTGCTATTCAAGACTCCTTCAATTGAATTAAACCTGCTTCATCAGTAACTTTTCCAATCAATAATGATACTGAAAATATACATAGTTCATCTTTTATTATAACGGGCCAATTTTCTACTTCATCAGCAAGAGCCATAAGCAGAAAGTTATGGCTTCTTGGTCCTTTGCCCAGCATTGACTTGTGAGCTGGTGTGGGCAGCCTGGACACTGCTCGTAAGTGCATCTGCTGGTCACAGTCTCCAGTGGAATATTTAGAGCTGTGGGTTAGCTAAGTGCACACTTTTCTAACCACATTTCCTCTCTGCCCCTCCTTGTGCCAACAGTGACCCTGCCATTAGAGGAGATAGGAGGGAGGCATAAAACCTAGCTTAACCTATTATGTGCCTAAGTGGAAACGTATACTAGTGGCTCACTTGTGAGCTCCTTACGGTAAAAGACTCACAGTCTTTTTTATGGGGTATTTTATTGGTGAAGATACATTAACAAATTTTGTGATATAAACAATTAGGAGCTGTATTATGTAGGTAACAGGGAGCAAATGCTTAGTATGCCTAGCCCTGTCTTGCAAAGTATGTACGAACCAGACTGTTCAATACCAGAAATACAAGAATTCAGGTTTATTTCCTTAGTTTTGGAGGCCTGAAATGCATCTGAGTGAAGGCCAGTATTATCACCTACTTCTGTGCTTTCTGTCAAATCAGGTAATCCTTCCACTCTGAACGGCTGAGAGGCTTCTATGAGCATGTGCTCTATTCAACGTCATACTGAAAATTTAATTTTTCATCAACAATATACTTCCTATAAGTAGGTCTTCTAAGGAGGTGCTTTCATGACATGTTTTTCCTTTCTGAAAACTTTAACAATACTGGCTATGTTGAATATAAGGGAGTGAAAGCAGAAGGAGCTTTATTTGCACATACAACTTGATAGATATTTGAATTAAATGAACACTTTCTACTCTGTAAGATTGAATCTAAAATTTCTCCCTCACTCTGTATGTGCGTAGAGGAATTGAAGATATATTTAAGATACTGATGGAAAATAGATTACTTCTCTTTCGTTTTCTGATATACTAAAACAAAACCCATTTTGTGGTAGATCTGCCTGCAGATATGTGACTTCATATTTCATGGTGCAGAAAAAATTGCGTATAACTGATTGGCTAGAGAGGAAATATAGATGATTCTGGGAACACTGTGAAGTGAAACATCCTTTCCTGTGAATTAAAAATCTACAAGTCTGTGTTGACCTATAGGTGTGCACATTTCTCCTTGAATGCCAAGAGGAAGCCTTAGCAGCAATCTAGTGAGAACCTAGAGGAGATTGATTAGAAAGCCTATTTTTACCATTGTTACTGTTACATTACCAGGAAATGTAATGAAGCACTACCCTTCCCCATTAAAATGAGATGCTAGTCTGAAATGTAAGCATGTCAACCATCAAAGGGTAAGATTTGCTGGGGGGATGAATTTGTGGATGAGTTGTGCTAATTAGCATGCCTATAAACAAAGGTTCTTTTAAAGGTCTGTTTTGTCTCTGTGCCACTGTCAAGCTCTCATATAGGACTAAGAAATGGAGTAAAAATCAAAGGGGATTTTAAAATGTCTAGGATCCACATTTCATCTATTTCTGCACAGCTTTGAAGATACGTCGGTTTGATAACACAGGTAATAAAAGCAACACAGCTTTACTTCAGTGAGCTGCTCCAAGGGAAGAGCTACTTACTGTGTGTTCACTTTCTCTGCATGCAGTAATTCATCAGGGTCAGACTCCTTGTTTTCCCAGTTAGCTTTCCCTAACCATTTCCTTGCCTGTTCCCTGTATACAATAACACTAACCCCCTACAGGAAAGCTGTTGCTTCCCCTTACACAACTAGAATGTGTAAGAATAATCTGTACACTGTGACTCAATCCTTTCCAATTCAAAATAAAAACATTTCAGGGTAGGTATGTGGACAAGATTCCTTCAGCAGCTTCAAGAATGCTTGACTAGCTAACCTGGATGAATGTGAAGATTTCTGTCAGAGTCCACTAGGGTACACCAGTTCCACCTACCCTGATCTCTGAAATCTTCAGTGCAATCCTATACCACTGCCCTCCTCAAATGACAGCAGGAAAACCCACATGAAGATGACAGATTTGCTCAGATTCATTCCCAGCCATTGATGTGCTTTCCCGTTGCTAGTAAATTAAAAGTGGTTAAAGTCACTGGTTGGTTTCTATGTTGCAAAAATTAGAGGGAAGTATATCCCATTCACCTCCTGGATGATAACAGTGTCCTTTTTACCCTGTTCTCATTTGGAAACCACAGAGTTGATATTGCCATGTCTAGTTCATTGATATATTGGCATTGGATCCATCTTCCAATAAACATAGCTGGGCAACGATTGTGTGAAAGCTCTTTGTGAAATATTAAGTCTCAAGGTAAGCCTCTGAACACACTGGTATCCCAGTATGATTATGAACCTCAATGTCTATAATTGGTTCAATGCATTTGATGGACCAGATGGACGTGGTGCTGGCTGTGAATAGCCATTGTTTTATGGCCTAAGGGCACAACTAGAGCAACGTCCTCTATTATTAGGATGATTGCTAAACAGGTTTTGTTTTGAGTGATACTTGATAAAAGGTAATAGAAGTAAAGAGAGAAATAGAAGGTTTTTTTAGTTAAATGGATGTCCAGGAAGTTAATCATGAGAACATGCAGAAAGGTGGAAGTTTTGATTTCTCTTACTGCTCATTTTGGTCTGACGGACAAGTAGTTCCTCCAGGACAAGGCTTTTCCGTGATGTATGTCTGATGGAGGTGTAGGTAGAATCTGGATAGATGGCTGCTAAAACTAGACCACAGCAAAGATCTTGTTAGAAAGTAAGGAGCTTCCTCCCCAGAACTATAATCTTTGAATGAAAGAAAAAATTACTCACTTAGGTTTGCACTGAGCAGAGATCCACTTACAAAGTTACTGCTAGAAAGTTGTCAGATAAGAGCTAAGTGGTCTTAGCTCTTATACATTTCTTTGTGTTAGCAGGGGGAAACAGGCACAGGAAGACTGAGAACAGATTAGCTTGCTTGTCTCAAATGTAATATGCATCTCTCTCTCTCTCTCTCTCTCTCTTTACTGAGGCCAAAGAAGGCATAAAGTGCAACTCATCCAAAGAGATAACTTCTTTAATTTTTAAAACTTTGGAAAGTATCTTCGTATCTCCACACAGAAAGGGATCTCTGAGAGGGAACTGCAGATTAGCATCTGTATCCAAGGAGTACATGATATTGCTGAGAAATGCAGTGGAATGTGGAGGCACCTGTGGCCTGAACAATATTTCCCACTAGCACAAAAAATGAGACTTCTGGGATGTATATTACTCTGCTGCATTCCATCTTCATTTACTTGTTTTGCTGAGGGAATCTTCAGGATGACTGCCTTGCAGCTGTGGCTATGCTGGTATCTCCTGCCAAAGTGAAAAACCCTACTGTGTCTGAAAAGATTTTCCTTCTCCCATGAGAAATTGTACTGAAATGGGTTATCTTTCCAACCCAAGAAATGTTACAGGATATCTGCTGATTTAATTTTGCTTTGTTCCAGGTGATTTTGCTTAGTTAATGAAAACATTTAGACTCTGACCTTCCCCTCTCTAGTATATCTTGGTGTTATTTTGATTTTAGTCTTCCGATAAAGATGAAAGGTCCTCATACTTTCATAGGGAGATGGGAAATAAGAGACAGTTTAAAACCTGCTCTTGCCAATAGAAATTGAAGAGAGTGAGAATCTAACTCTCCTTATCTCTAGTGGGCCACTTTGCATCTGGACTAGAGCAAATCTGTGAAAGAATCAGCATTTTATGTCATCTTATCGCCTAGCTGAAACTGGTAAAGAATGATAAAGCAGCTATATTCCTGTCCTGAAAGAGGAATTCAGCTCTTCAAATGGCCTTTTACATATTGGTATATCTTGCTCTTAATGGTGCACGTACCACAGCTTGAAATTCTGGAAGTGACTGAAAACTATGCATTAATGAGCCTTTGATAAAAATTCTCACACAGATCTGCTACTGATATTCAAAGAGCCAAAATAACATGCCAGGAACTATTTAATGGCAGTAGCTCTTCAATGATTAGGAGAAAATTTTAAATACACTGGGTAAAAACTCATCTTGTAGGAAGACATCAGTAAGTCACCCTCATGAAAGTCTTTTTTCAATAGTAGGATATAATAAAGATGTAGAACCTAAGTGAAATGTTACTAGAACTATGATCTCTGTCTCCTGTGGCATCATTCATATAACTGTAGTTATTCTAGTGAACTGTCAGCTTTGCTTCATTTTTCTTTCTTTTCATCTACAAAGGAAAAAAAAAAACTAACAAACCCTAACTAAAAGCTCTGTAATGAGAAAAGAAATGTGCAAGCCCTTGTACTCTGACATCAAAATGTATCAGACTGCAAAGTGAACTCACCTTTGGAAATCCAATTTAAATTCAAATTAAGGTCATGTGTTATGAATTTAATATGCAATAGTAGTATTGTTTTCAATTGGGGTCTACTAATCACTCTGTGAAGAGTGAAACAGGACTTTCCAAATGAAACTGGTCATAAAAGAGAGAAAGCTGTTCTGCTTTTCTTGCCAACAGAAACAGATTGAATATTTACATTAGCCCTTCTTAGTTTTTTGTTTCTTTGTTTGTGGGGTGTTTTTGGTGATTTTGTTTGGTTTTTTGATTGTTTGGATCCTTTTGCTTTTGTTTTTGGGTGATTTTCCCCAGAAGAGAAAACAAAATCCATAAAGCTGTTGTTTACCTTATAAAACTATATAACAAGTAGACACCTGCATATGAAAACATATATTTTCCTATATTTTCAGGTAAAAAGTAATTAGTGTTTGTTGTATACACGTTTATACATATAAAAAGTTTAATGCATATATATATATGCAAATATAGATAGATAGATAGATAGATAAGTTAATGAAAAATATGATAGGCATAACCAATCAGACAAATATGACAGGTATCACTTTGCATTAGACTTTGCTCCTACTGCTTTCTTGACTCACCATTAGACCAATTCCTTGTTCAGAAACATTGTGTCTCATATCGGTGAGCAGGGGAATGGTTTGATGGACCAGTATCAAGCAGCAGAGGTTTCACCAGCACAGCAGAAAAGCCTCAGGCATGGAACTTTTTAGAACCTGAAATTAGCAGCTAAAGTCTCATTCATTGATTTTTGGCCTGTAGCAAGGACAGTAGAGTCACTGATTCCTCTGGGATATCTGTTCTGAGAAGGTTTGAACTTAACAAGATTTATTCCATTGACTGTACCAGGCTTCACAATGGGAAACAGGGTGGCTATTCTGGGTCAGATCAGCCTCTATCTAAACTAGAAGCTTGACTCCAATACTGATTTGAACCTTGAGAGAAGCTCAAAGAAGAGCTATGAAGGACAACAGCAGGATTAACATAGCCCAGGGCATACCTTCTTCCCATCTTTCATAACTGGAGTGTACCCCGAATGAAGCACACAAGTGACTGGATCCTCTCTCAGACTTTGGTTGTTTGAGGCTATTTTTTAATATCATACCTAAGGATATATGCACTTGCAACAAATGTGGGTAGAGCCCTTCCCAAATCTTCGTTCATGAAACCTAGCCATGATTACCTAAGGATATTGTTTTTCAGAAAAATATAGAAATGTTTTGACTTATAAGGTATATTCTTATATGCAGTTGCAGTTGACAATGCTCCACCATTCGTACAATATACAAAAGCTAATTTCAAATCTGGAAGCTGTGTGAATATGGTTCATATGGTGAAGAGCATGACCTAGTTAGCCATGTTAGAGGGGAATTTTTGTAGCTGAATAGTATTCATTACGATAGTCCAGAATACACATGACCCCCTTCTCCCTTGTGCCCATCCCATCAGACACAGGAATGTCTGTGTGACTTTTGATCCCTGAAACACCCTGTTTGTGTTTACTTTTTTTACATATTTTAAGTGTTCTACCTTTTACTTTCAGTTGAAGTCTTACCAGTTTTGAGAGTGCTTCTGAGGGCTGAAGCACTATTTTCCCCTTCTTATGAAACAGGCAGAGCAGAAGGTTTTACTTTGTTGCCTGTGACCTGTATTTTTCTGTGTGCAAGTGTTTGCTTGTGCAGTCTGGAGGTCATGGAAAGTATGAATGCGAAAAAATTCCATTATGATGTACTTTCTCTTATTCATTGTGTTGCTTTGGTAGCCAATATCACACTCTTCACAAACAAGTTATTTTGGAAATAATACTTTCACAGAATTCTGACACAGAATTATGACACTTCTATGGGTTATGGATAACAATAATCACCTAACAGAGGATTTATTTTTTTAAGTGCACTGAATTAAAGTAAGGCTAAATCACTTCTTCTGCTCCCAGTGTTATTTCTCAGGTTTCAAATAGACTTAAACAAATAAAAAATACAAAAATCCCTTTAATCACAGAAGAGTTTTCAAATTTCTTGACGAGAGTAAGAAATAAGTTATAGAAAGTCCTCGATGCCTACAAAAACATACAGGCCTTTGGGACTTCAGATGACTAAAATTCTGGCAGTTGAAAGGGAAAGACAGAGGTCAGACCTTGAGATCTGCAGAAGATTGGAAGGAATTTTGTGGCTAGGATGTCATATATTTTTTTATTTACAATATAAAAATATTTTTAAAGATTTCAGATAATTTATTTTCTTAATTTAAAAGTTATTTTTTATTATGTACCCTACTTCTATTGATTTGAAATAATAATGTCAGCTGCTTTCTATCTTGCAAATATGAAGTTAAGCAGTTTAACCTCTATGCTTCTAAAACATCAGAGATTATGCCCATAAATGCATGTTCATCCATGTTTGCACATGTGGGTCATCCCATGAAAATCAATATAAAATATGTAAACATTATGCAAAGTTTGTCACCTGTTTGAACTTTCCTCAGAAATCAATTTGCTTTACTCCCTTTTTATACTGTAGAATAAGGAGAACAGCCTTTCAGCAAATTCAGTGCAAATCCATAAATCTCCCAAATCCACTGCATCACCTGGGATTTACACCAGAGTGTGCAGGGAATTGCAGCATTTTTTTAATGCCCCTGGCAGGAGGAGCCCACATGCAGTGCTGCAAAGGGCACAGGGAAGAAACAGGAGTGAACGTGGGCAGTCAGCTGGGTGACAGGTTCCTTGGACCAGTCTGTGCCTCCAGCACAACCCTGGGGGCTGCTCATGATGAGAAAAGGCAGCAGGCTGTGCACACGACATCCTCTAAGGAAAACACTGCAACAGCAAAATTCCCTGCTAAACTACATGAAAATAAAACCACGAATAAACTTGAAATACTTTGATGCAAGGTCGGTTTCACATTCTTTCTACAGTCTGGCTATAAAATGACATCAGCAATGAGCTCAGACTTTATAGCTGTTCATTTGTCACCATGCCCAGAATACTCCTCTAAGGCAGTGTATTTTATATAGCACAAACTAGATCCCCAAGGTGTGATGGGTGACTGTCTGTCCAGAGCACTTTCCCAGTGATTCAGATGACATTATGAGATTGAGGAGAGGAAAAAAAGGACCACATCCTAAAAACTTCTACCCCAAGAAAGAATCCAGCAGACAGTAACAGACAGAAAAAAATTTCCAGTGATCTAATATTCCTATTATCTGCAGAGCTCTAGCTCTGCAGTCTTTCTCTCTTTCTTTTGCTCTAATTTATGTGGGCATTTCTATTATGCCTGTCAGCACAGCATCTGAATGTCTTCTGAGCAACAAGAAATACTACCTCTTTTTTTCTTCCATCAACAAAATATAGGCTTTATCTCAGCTAGCATGAAATTTTTCTAAAAATGTCAATGTGCCGAAAAGGAGAGCATGGAGATTTATCACAGATGCAACACCTCATTCCCCAGTCTGCTCTCTGCTCTGTTTATGCATTGCGTTGGGTCTCTCTGTGATGATGAGAATGAGCTGATGACTGTGGTATTTATAGGGTATTTATATAAGGAACGGTTCTTTAAGTAGAGCAACAAGGTTAAGTGTGATGTAGCAATTCAAGAAGTGCTTTCGATAACTGAGTACCTCCTCCCAGAAAAGCATTGTCTGCTTTATTTTTATTGTAAAAACCATGCAAATATAAGATACTTAGCAATACTACTTGCAGTCCTAGGTCTGTCATACACAACCTCTGTAGAAAACACAGACATCTACCATAAGTCACAAAGTAATCACAAGTCACTGGGTAAAAGATGCTTTAGTTGTGGTTTACGTGGTGTAAAACTCAGTAAAAAGCTCTCACAATAAGTTATGCTGCCTTGACAGTCCTTTGATTAAAGTTTTAACTCAGTCAGCCCCTGCTCTGCTGCTGACCTGGGAAGCAGGGTAGAGCCCTCTCACTTCCATTCACATTTCAAAATGAATGAAGCTACAGACAATGCTTTGTTTCCATCTTCACTAAATAGAGGGAGAGAAAGAGAAGTTATGTGTAAAGGTCCTTATAATTCTAAGAAAATTTATTTTACCCTCATACTCTGTATTAGTAATTCAAGCTGTCATGCCATATACTTGAAGAATGAGACAGGAAGGAACTTGTTCACTTCTTTGTGAGTTTTTTTCTTTTTTTCTCAGAACACTCCTTTGAAATCTTATTTGCATTGAAAATACTTACTGAAAGGCTGAGTCTCATGTCAGGGTTCCCATTCTACTCAGAGGATGTAATTTTGCTTTGTAAATTGGTCTCTCATCTAGAATGAGCAAATAAGCATCCTGGTGGATGCCAATTAGATGAACTTTTGTATCCCAAGTAGAACTGCTGAGAGCAATTTTGATGGACTGAATTTGCATTTGAATATGCTTTCAACTGGATCTAAAACACATTGTAAAATCAGATTGATCTCTCCAGAGTTCCTCCAATAGAAAAGATTCCAGTAATGTAACTTTATTTGGACAGAGTCAGAGTTGATTTCTGTTTAGTTCCTAAAACTTTTTTTTTACTTATAAATAACCAAATATCGTATCTTAAAAAGTCAGTATGAAAGTATTTCAATTTTTCTAAAAGTAAACATTGAGAATGGTTCCAGTTTTTCGTCTCTGTGATTTTGAGACTCATCTTCAAGGAAAAATCTGGAACACTGATTCCTATCAGAATCAAATCAAGCACCGAAATCCTGAAATGCTTTTGAAAAACAGCTTCCATTCTCAGACTTAATCCATTGAAGGAAATGCATTGGTTGCTAAAATGTTTCCAGCTGCAACAGTCTAAATCAGGAATTTAAAAATATTTTTGATAGATGCTCCCTTTGGTAATGGCAGCACTGGGTATAATCACTGACAGGAATAACACTGATTACTGGTATCAGTCAAAAGCACTTCCAGCTCAGACTGTCTGTCAGTTTTATGTTTTATGTAGTGACCCTAGAACTGCTGAGATTTGTGCCAGGGTTTGTGGGTACTAGAGTTTGTATTAACCTGGACTTTCACTGTCTCCTCACATCTGAGGCTGATGTTAAGGGAATTCTAAGTAGATTCAAGGAAACTATTTTTCAGGAGAAAGTGTTGATCACCATCCTGAGCAGGCAGGATTGGTGTGCACTGTTCATTGCATTCTAAACACCCCAGGCTAGAGTAAAAGCATGTAATCACTTCATCTTGCCTTTTAGACAAATGATATGCCAGTTTTTTGCTGTAAAAATACTTTTCTCTCAGCTCCATGGAGCTACAGATTGGTGCTATTGATGTATTGCTGTAATTCTTGTTCATCTGAACTCAAAAAATAACACCAAATTTTTTTTTTTGGAAGCAACTGTCAGGGAAGATGAAAGGTGCTGTAATTCCTATAAAACCCTTTGTGAATTGTTGATTCTGCTTGGATTTAAAAGATCAGCTTCAGCACTGATGGGTATTGCAACATAAGGACAGGCACTGACCAGTGCCCTGTGATAAGGGATCACACCAGCTGGCTGAACAGAGGTTACCCAAGACATCACTCTTATGTTGAGTAGTCTAAAATAAAATCCTGTATTAAACTTATCCCAGTGTTAGACTTGATGGGAGCCCAATGAAGTTGTTTGGCTGCTCCTTTTGTTTCGTGTAATCCTGATCAGAATAAACACAACTGAATTAGTCCTTTAAAATTAGCAACCAGGAGCAGACAAGTCATTCTGTGGGAAGCCTTCTCCTGTGTCAGGCTGGAGCTCAGCTGAAGGACTGCTCTGCAACCCAGAGCCTCCTGAGAGTGGCCATCCTTAGATGGCCCGTGTCCCCCACAGGCTCAGTTCCCAGGCCCAGCATCCCTCTTCTGATGGAGTTTGCAAGAGATGGAGAGTAGCACTGGACCTGAGGAGTTGGGCTGCTTTCACTGCCTCTTACAGCACCTGTGTGCACTCGGGAGAATTGGAGAGGAAGGAGAAATGTCTTTCCTAGGTTTTTGCCTTTTCTTTTGAAGGAATTTGTTTCTTCAGTCATCACTTTTACCATTCCCCCCATCCTCCTGTGCTGTGAGTTGTCTCTTTGTAGCCAAAAGGAGGCTGAATTTATCAGATGAGCTCTGTTCAGCCAATGCAATGATAGAGAACCTTTGAAGACCCTGGAAGGGAGGGATGAGGGAGAACTGTGTCATCTTGACATCTCAACAACCTGTCAGTTTCCAGGAGAAAAGATTGCCAATAGCCCTTCTGCACCCTCACAGACAAAGCCCTGCCTGGCCTGTGCTGCTCTCTGAAGGAGAACCCCACATCCCTCACAGTCGTGACACAAAGATCTGATACACACAAAGGCAGGTCTGTGTTTATAGTGGCAGCTAGACAAACTCATAAACAATGCCTCTCCCAGCTGCACAAGTTCGTATAAAATCCTAGTCTTCAGGGAGCTTGAGGATAAACATGAATCTGTGTTGTTCTTTTAAATAGAAAGTTCTACAGCAAATTATGGCTTTATCTCTTTAAATGCCTGCCCCACAGTTTTGGGGAATAAAGTTTGAGTCCTTATTATAGGTTACTAGAAGCACAAGAAACACTTTGAAAGCTAAAGAAAGCTTTCAGATCATTATGAGTTTAAAGTTTCATGTTGTACACGCTGCTGGGTTAGCAGCCTCCTAACTGTGCTGTAATTTTTTGTAGCTGCAGAAAATGGTATGTTGCAGTTCAGAATAGTTTGTGAGAAAATATCTATTGCATACAGATGGAGGGATTAGGATTTTTTGCCCCCAGGAGGGCTCTGTGAAATGGAATATATCAGAAGCAAACCATAAACTTTTCAGATTCTCATATAAAGATGCTTGCATGTATGCACACATGCACATTTTGGCACATCACTTTGTTCTGTCTTATGTCCAGTGACAACACTTCATCTTTTGGGCCAAGTTTGGTTTAGCCGTTTCTTTTCCAGGCCATCTTTTCCAGATGGCCTAACATCTTCACCTCACTTGTAGTCAGCAAGCCTGCTGAAAGCTCAAAGTTACAATCATATTATTTCCAGAGACTCTGTATAATCAGTGCTAAGGTATAGTTGCCTTCAGCAAAATTATCCAGGTCATCTTTCCCCCATGAAATTTTGAAAATAAAAAATAATAATAATAAAAAAATCCTTTTCAGAAGGTTCAAAAGCCTTTGGATTGTTTGTCACAAGGTGTGGGGGGAAACACTATCCTGATGCTTTGCTTGAGATTCTTTTTGTTGGTGGTCAGCTGGTGGTGCTGACCTGGGCCCTCCAAAGGGTTACTGAAAAATATTAGTACAGTGCTTTGGAAAAATGAAATGGAGATGTGATACAATCTCGTTGAAGGCTGCAGGCTTCTTTGGGGGAAGTTGAAAGCAAGACTTGTCCTTGGTACATGGCATTTTTTTCCTCTCATCAAACAAAATTGCCAAAGTGTAGAATGTTTCACTGCAAATCACTTTCCACAGAGGAAAAGAGAGAAGCTAATGAACCTGGGAAAGGAAAATTCAGTGTTAACAATACAGAATCTCTCCTATTCATGAGGAACCCTCTGTTTCAGCCTGCCAGATTGAACAGTCATTATTAATCTCATTTCACAGCACTGATTACATTAACATTATTCTTTTGTATTGTACAATACTATATAACGCTGAAACCTTGAGGAGGTAGAAGCTAAACAGGAAGACTAACAGGAAGAATACATTACTGCACAAGCCAAAAAAATCTGACCTGTGGCTGCTGCAACCTGAGAAGGAAAGATCCATTTGCTAATAAACCATCCAGAGAGAGTGAGAAGGAGAGAGAGAACAGGCTGAACCTTTTGCATGATGTGAAGCGGAATATTTTTTCTTGGCTAACACTTTTTCAGTCATGACAACTCTCAGTCAATTCCAGTCGAAAGCAGCTGCTTCCCTAGAATGGGCTGCAGTTTTCCCAACTTCCCTCCCTTGGCCTCATGTCTGTCAGAATTTGATATACAAATATACTAAATGTATGGAAACCTTTTTTTTAATTATGAAAATATTATTGCAATAATCTTTAAAGATACCACATGTTCTGTTGCCTCAGAAATGTGTTCTCTGTAGTAGTTTTTTTTCAATATTGTTTTTATAACCACTCGGTGTGCAGCTTTTTTACTTCTTTTGATTGTATATGTAAATTCCATTATATGTTGTTGTTCTTTGTCGTTAGGTGGATGTTGTCTCATTCTAGCATTCAGTTAATGAAAATGGAAACACTGAGGTTTATTCAGACGTTTGGCACTTTTGCTTACTTTCACAAATCCCATTCTTGTTGCAGAAGCAAGTAGCATTTCAGAGTCCAGCTCTATCTTTCTATCTATTCCAGTTCTATCTATCTGAGTGCTCCCAGCAAGGTGCTCAAGTCCTTTCACAAAGAGACCTGGGTAGCAAGGTCTTTTTTGGTATCAGGTTCAAAGAGGTGTCTGGATTCCCACTTATGTTTAGAAAAGTCAATCTCTCTGCAGCAAAACCTGCTCTACAGAATTTCGTATTGACCGCCCCGAGCTCCTTCTGCAGCATTCTGGCTATGCTGACTTGCCAAACTCTTCCTTCTCGCTTTGCAGTGAACTCCACTGCTGTACACAGGGGAGTGAATTTTGCTTCAGGAGCTGCTTTTCTGTGTCTAAATCCCTTCGCCCTATGTAAACTGCAGCACTCCCCAGCACCCAGGTATGGATGTCTGTCTGAGCTGTCTGGATATGCTGCAGTGAGAGCCACCACATTGTTTTGGATGTGTAAGAACTGAGAAATCTAAAAGCAAAGGCAATCTCTGAATATGCCATACTTTAAAATCAGTGAGTCTGTGTGCATTTTGCTTCCTACTTCCTACTCCTTCCCAATCCATCTGTTGGATCTGTACCAGCAGACAGAACCACATGACTTGGGCTACAGGATGAAATGACTTTAAATGGCAACGTGGAACTAGTACAGCAATAACATCTCAGAGGCAGACAGTGTGAGATTAATGTCACAATTAGCAAGTGGATGTTTGATATCTTAACCTCAAGGATTCCTTGGGCTTGTAAATCTGTAGGGGCTCAGCTGGGTGCTCAGTTGTTACAGATCACAGAGGTAATATAAACAGCCATTTACTGGAACCAGAAGGTCTCTGTTTACTTGAACAGTCTTTATAAAAGGTAGAAATCTTGTTATAATATAAACACCAAAGTATATGTATTTAAACATCATTTTATGGGAGAAAAATCAGTTAAATATTGAAAGGGGAAAGCAGCAGCTCCTTCATATTTGTGAGCTCAGAAGACGGTAAGTTTAAGCAAATATTGTTGGCAGAATGGTTTCTGTCAACCTGAAGAAAAATATAAAGAGCAGCAAAACACTGAGCACCATCACATGTGCAGACCCTGAGCTTGGACAACTGAGGCATTGCAAGCAGACATGATTCTGAGAGAGCTTTCTGAGTGCCACCTATCAGTTAGTGCCCACAGGCCCCACTGTGTCCCTAAATCAAACAAAACCCACAAGTCTGCCGGGGTCTAGCCCTTAACAACGGGGGTACTATTGCTCTCTGCTGGTGCAGAGTCAGACTTGGTAAAACATTGCTGAATGCAAACCAGCTCTGAGAAAATGAATGCTGCTGCCTAGAGCTGTGCACAGAGTGGGTATTCCTCGTCAGAGATTGTTCCGAGATTTTCAGCCTTTGCCTTTCTTTCTGTTTTTGACAGATGCTGATAGTTCTTCACAAATGACAAGAGAAATAGTTGGGATCTATCAAAATATTTTGTTTCAACAAAACAAGCTGTTTTGTCTGAACTTTGAAACTTTTCTGTTATAATGTGAAAAGTCTGAAAAATAAAACCTGTTTGGAAAGGGAGAAAATGGATCTTATTTAGTCTGAAAATGTACCTGTCCTTCATTTAATTCCCTTTCCTTTGAGTCTGGCTATTTTCACCTTATTTCTGTAGTTCCTGTTCTCTGAAGCCCCAAAATCATTATACAAGTATTCTCTCTACCTCATGTGGCTTTTCAGAGGGAGATTTATTTAGAAATTCAGATTACTTATAGTATCAAAAACACTGGCTGAAAATAAGCACTAAAGTACATAATAGTTTGTTTATTCCAAAGAAGAGCAGTAAAGTATTTTATAAAGGTCTAGATGACATTTTACTTTCATATAAGTTCTCCTTACTGTCTTTCTTTAACTAATGGCTTCCTTTGTTTTCTGATGGAAGAATCCCTGTTTTTTCTATCTATTCTCTATTCTAAGCACTGAATTGAAGCACATTAGAGTAAACAACAAGACACATTATTCAACAGGGTCATTATTGACCCCATATAAAATAAAAACAAGGAAAGAAACAAGAAAATAAACTTAGATATTTACCTACATATATAAATAAAAATACAGTGGAAATTCTCAAAACACCAACATAAAAACTAACTGCTAATTGCTGTTCTATTACTAATACAACATACAGTGATCATTTATTTTAAGCAGAACTCTTAAACAAGATTTTATTGGTTTTCTGATAGTAGCACAATACAGTATAAAAAAATTATCAGCTCGAAGTAATCATAGGGAAAAAATATCCCCTATAGTCCATCATGTTACTGATGTTATTCTGAACAATCCACTAACTTTTAAATTATGGTGAGCTCTGACCAAAACTCAGTGGCATAACATGATCATCCCATACAGTGAGTGTAGCTCACAAACCAACTAAACTCCCATTTTGCAGGGGAAAAATACACTTAAAAGAGATATTAAGGTTTTCTTTTTACAAATCTCTATTTGTAACAGGAATGAACATGATGTCCCCTTAAACTACAGCTCTTTACTACTTTACAATCAACACATACAGTTTGTAAAAATATCCTCAAATCTACTATGTTCTTTCCCCTCACACACTGAACAGTGTCAGTCTATCTCACTCCTCTCTGCTCATCTTGCTATCACAAAACCACCCACTGAACAGTGCTACTACATAGCAAATTGTGGTTTAGTATAATTTTGAGTAAGATCTCATGTGAATGCATCTTCTAGCTGAACAAGTTCATTTTGCAGCCTCTTGGTGTTATGTGGACAGGATTTGCATCCATGGGCAAACACAGTTAACAGGTTTGATCAATGCATGTTTAGCATTTAAGTGCACTTGGGTCTTGGGCCTCAGAGGATCCTCAGATGTGCTACTTCAGAATTTATGATTTGTTTTTAATGGACTTTACCAAGGATTAGAAGCTTCCACAATGCTCGTGATCAGAGTCTCACTGTTCTGTGATTTATATACATTTTCTATGCTTTTAAAATGTTACAGAAAAGGGTTGTATTTATGGCAGGTTTTCTACAATGTTACAGAAAGTGGTTTCAGTACATATAATGCATCATATAGATGCATATTATAAGGATTGTATATTACCTTTTCTGAGTGTCTTGTAACCTTCATTGACACTAGTCAGATTTACATGTCCCTTTGGATGAAAGAATGGACTGCAGAGCCTTTAATTCAATTTATTAGAACAAGAAGCTGACTAAGAGTTGAGAAGGAGCATGACCTTTCCATGTCAGTCATTTGCTCTTAGGGCCAACATAGAAAAACTCCTTGTAATTCTCAGAGAGTAATATATTCTTTATATGTTTCTTGAGTTGCCTGTCATCCTCAGTACAGCAGCTCTATAGTACAGCAAGGGTTATTTTCACTTTTTCAGTGACCGATGTTCTTCTGAAATCAGGGCCTTGGAAAGTGTTTTGTCTTCAAAAATTTAGAAGTGCAAAAGGGAGTTTGTGATAGGATGACTCGTTCTCTTCTTTAAGACTTTGCTTATTGGCAGTTCTCAGTGGAAGAGCCACCTGCTTGTTAGACAATTGCTGATACAGATAAACAAGCTAAAACAAAGCTCTGAGCTCCAAAGGCTAAACTAGTCCAGGCAAAACCTGAGAAGCTCTCAGGCTTGTGTTAACACAAAGACTGTGGTTTTTTACCCACAACAGCAATACTGCATTTACTAATTCATAGGGCTATGTTGGGTGCTCTTAACTTTAAAGGAGAAGAGGTTTCAAGGGACCCAGTCTTTTTTTTATTATTTGATCGTTAATTTTATATCTCTGAAATGCACAGTGCTGGGATTGAAAGTAAGGTTGACAGGTGACAACAGTATTAGGGTTTGGACAAGAACAGTTTTGAGAAACCTAAATTCTCAATGTATCATTGAGAATCCTGAGAAAAAAGAAAAAGGGATCATTTTGGTTTAAAGTGCTATTTTATTTTCTGTCATTCACTTCTCAGGGACTAGGCCTAATTTCTAACCTGGGTTAGATTTAAAACTAGGAGTATGGACAGAATTTGGTAAATGTAGGGGGAGGAGCCCAGGATCCTGCTGTGTCTTGGAGGTCCCCTGGAGCTAGGAAGAAGACACATGCCATTTTCCTCAAAATAATTTTTCCTTAAGCCCTTGTTGTCTCCTGCCTCATGCCTACTTTTACATTCTGAAATGAAGCAGGACCAAGATCAGGGTTACAACAAGGGTTTTGGAAAGCAGGCTCATGAACCCAGGTTCCTGATGCAACTCAGAGGTTCCTGTGTGCATGGGGTAGATTTCAAACTGTTAGAGACACCTTTTCTTCATCATTCACGGCTCATGGGATCAAACTCATTCCTAGCTAAGGCAAAAATTGCAGTTAGGGTTAGGAATTGGGATGTTTTCTATTATTTAGTGCCTTTTCTATTTTAAGTGTAGGCACAGTCCTGGGAAGATTTTCAGAAACCTCTGGTTATCTTTTCTCTGGAAGTCATGTTTCATGTTTCCATCTGACCTCAGAGATTTCCCTCCCTTGTGAAAAATCCCTGTTTTCAACAAAAATGGGAAGATAGTTTTTCTGTGTGTACATTGAAATAAAAGGATAAAAGTACCATGTACAAAAACCACATGGCAGATATCACAGCCTTCACTCTTCCTCCTGCCCTTCAGTACAGCCAGTTCACTGTAGTCCTTCTCACCCCTCACTTTTTGGCCCTTCTGGAGAATTCAGGTGGAGTTTAGGTTGCTGCAGAGCTATGGAAGGGTCGGCCTTCAGTCCTGGGTTTCAGAGCAGGTCTGGCAACCGTGGGTTGATACCTGAATGCAGAAGCTCAGTGACCCCACAAGGTAGATTCAGAAATGCTTTATGACCTTAAAGTATTAGCCAGGCTTGAGAAGAGAGTGATCCGGCTTGCTGACTGGGGTAACCCAGCCCAAGCAGGATGTAGGTGACGTTGGTTACACCCCATGCAGTAAGAGATGTCACACTTGGGCCCTTTCCCTGCCCCCCTCTCTGTGTCTGAAGGAAGAAATAAGAGCGATCATGAGGACACACTCCTGGGCACAACTTGGCCCGCTGTGCCAACCTGGTCTGGACCCACAAGCAGCAGTACCCTCAGGAATGGGATTATTTGGGATCTAGGCTCTGGTTTTGATTCCCACAGCACCCCTGCATGCAGCACTGTGTACAGACACCCAGACTGCCTGTGCTCCCTGCAGTGTCACTGAGACACGGAGCTGCTGGCTGGGCTGTGGGAGGTCCTGCACACCCTGACCTGTGCTGTCCCCCCGGTTTGTCCCTTCAGCTCCCTGAGATGCCTGAGGACATCGCCTGCAGCCCCTTCCCTTGGAGGGTCACAAAGCCGAGAGCTCACTCCTGTCACTTGGTGCACTCAGACCAGCCAAACTTCTTTCCTCATGAGCAGGAAACACGACCTAAGTGGTCTTACCTGTAGTAGCTTTAAGGCTGAGGTGTAAAACCTGTCTGATTTCTCTGGCACTTGCTTGAAGAATAGGTTTGAAATGTGTTTGTTCATGGATTTGTTTCTTAAAGACCTTGTTTTTCATTATGTTATCAAGGCATCAGAAATTAATGTTGATGTCACCATAGTTCAAATTATTAATTTTAAATTAGATTTATTGCTGGAAATGAGTCCAGAAACCTTACCACTGGAAATCCATTAATTCCAATACAAATAAGGAACTAATCAAGTGAAGTACTACAGATCAGGCAGCAACAGAAATCAAGACGGTGCAAAATGTATTTTAGGTCTCCACTCCCCACTTCTGCTGGGAGATCTCCACACTCTGACGACCCTCTTCACGTGCACAACCTGCAGGATGCTGTTGTTCAGTGGCCAAGTTGCCTATGCTAATTAGGTTAACCATAACACAGTGACCTTATGGTTAAACTTAGTTTGAAATGTATTAAAAAAAAAAAAAAGACAAAACCAAAAGGAAACCATCACTGAACCTATTCCAAAAGTGAGAGTTATTTCAAGACTGAATTTCAAAATTCAGTTGAATATATTTAGAGCTCTGTCATGTTTTAACCTGAGCTGTCAGCTAAGTGCCATGCAGCCGCTCACTCACACGCACCCCCACAGTGGGATGGGGAAGAGAATCAGGAAAAGGTAAAGTCCATGGGTTTATATTAGAAAAATTTAATAATTGAAAGAAAGTACAATATAATATTAACAACAATAATAGCGGCAATAATAGCAGTAAGGAAAACTTTATAGTAAATGCAAGACCCAGCACTGTGACAGCTAATAAGAAGAAAGTTAAGTCTATCCCAGCTGAAACCAGGACACAGTCCATTAAACATAGTAAAATATTTTCTGTAATTAACCACAATAAATCAAGAGGAGTAAAGGAGGAGTAGCTCTGCATTAGCAAGTTCTTTGTGTAGAGAATGGGTATCTACATGGTGCCATGAGAACTGGTGGGTTTACATCTGCTCTGCAGTGGTAGAAGTTACTGTTGCAGTCACAGGGCACTAAAGAGGCTATTGAGTGGCACGATTATTAACTATATTTAAAAAAAGTCTCACTTTTAATTGCAAAAAAAAAAGTTTCAATTTGAATTTATGGCCAGGAACTGAGCTCTTATAATATTTTTTTTCTCCTTAACCTCCATCTTATTGTGTTTTCTTTTTTCCAAACTGGATAACAGCATTTGCCAATTTTATGTGCATTTTTTATGTATATTTCTCTCAGCTCTTCTAACAAAACAGTATAATTAAATATTCAGATTAGCACTGCTCTTTGTCATATACTGTTTAAGTCTGGGAGTTTGCCTTTGTTAAATTAATGGTATGTCATTTTTAGTTGTATATGTAACATGAAAACAAAATGGACTGTAAATTATGTATTGATAATGCTTAATGCTATAGTTTTCTTAAGGCTTCAATTATAAATAAAATTCAGTTATATATTCTATATGTTATACATTATCTTTTTTCTCTCATCACTAGAAAACACAGAATACTGAGGTGTCCTCAGTTTCCTGAGAAGTGCTGATTGCCTGGTCTGGTGGACAATATCACTGCCCATGGCTAGGGGGTTGGAACTAGATGATTTTTAAGGTCCCTTGAAAACCAGACCATCCGATCATTCTATGATATCGGCTTAAACAGGAATGTGGCTTTTATTCCAGTAGGATTTATCAGCAGCCAGCATCTCTGTGGAACAGGAGTAATTTTTTTCAATCTTCCTATGATATGGAAACTCAGTGTTGGTCTGAAATGGTCAGGTTGTACCCAAGGCTTCAACATACTGCTAACGGGTGTCTTATTGATACTGTTTCTTACCTAGAGGGGTTTTTCTATTTCAGTCAGCACATCAGACGAAGAGAGGAAAATGGACTGAGGCTCTGAGCATGAACAGCTAGAAAAGCCCACAGTCTTTCAGATTTTCTTTGATTATTATATCTGTGACTGCATCAAAAACAAATCTGACATTCTGGGTGTCCGTGGCACAAGTCAAGTGACAATATATCTCTTTATCTTGTTTCCTTATGTTCAAGTCTAGGAATTGTTTCTTGATGTAGTTTGCAGCATCTTCAAATGTGTTTTGTCCTAGTGGAAAAACCAGCAAAAACAAGAGAAGACACAATTTCAACTGGTACTTCCTAAGAACTGCAAAGAGACAAGAACTTTTTTTTTCTGCCTTTTTTTTTTAATTTTCTACTGGAATTAACTTCATTAGGTGTGAAAATTTTGTATCTAAACTGCCCCCCTAAATCTAAATTCCAACGCCTAACCAGAAGTCCTCATTTCTGAAGCGAAATGCTCCTGAGTAAGCCACTGTGAAACAGTGAAGGACCTTCAAGAGAGAGAAGAAAGTGAGAGAAACAGAAGGAAAACTGAAGGCACACAAATTCAAAGGGATTCAGACAGATAAGAGACAAATTTGGTGGGAAATATAACAATTAAGAGATTAAAGAATTGAAGAAGGAAAAAGGGAAAAAAATCAGGTGCTTTTATATTCAGTCTTAATTTCTTCATGCAGCTTTTCTGCCTTTTGGTAGCACTCCTTTAGAGGAACAGCAGGTGTGGACACTGGTGCCACGGCCTCGCTGTAAGTCTGGAGCAGGGAGCGGCCGCTGAGAGCCTTTGCTGGCTCCCATCCTGTCTGAGCCTCGGGCAAGGGTGAAGTGGTGTAGCTCCACTGAGTCTAGTACATCATGTCTGATTATCCCACTGAGCAATTTTGGGTTGCTGTGTTTATTTCCTGAGAAATGGAGTGATGGAACTGTTTTTCAGGTAGTACACAGAACCCGTCCTCTAATAATATGCTTCATTCTGGACACTCTCTATCATAAATACATTAGGTTAATATTAAAATATGAACAGATTTTGGTTTTTCTCTGGCACTTCCTGACATAGCCTTATATATTCTCTTGCATCAGCTGGGAACATCTAGTGTTATTCTTATTTCCAGTAGACACTACTGTGACATACAAAAAGAGGCAGACTTCTTTAATAGAACAAGTTCTCAAAACAGGGACAAAAACTTGGATTCACTTATGGTGTGTGTGAGTGGTAAGTTACTGCACTGAAATACTGGCTGGGTTCATCACACCACACTTCTGAAACTTCTGGGTTATTCAGCTTCCTCTACCACCAATGGAGAGAAATAAGCATTTCCAGAAAGACGAACCCACCCAAGGGTAAGGAGTAGGTGAGATGAGTTGAATTCTGGCAATGTCTGTCTCACACCATTCTTTTGTGAGAAAGGTTAGATGCTTAGATAAGATGCTGAATATTTAAAGGGTTATATATAGGTGACCTGAGTCAAAGTCTCCATCTTTAATGCATGGCCTGCACTAATCATCTGAATGTATTTTCTTCTGAACACTCCAAACTTACCATTATACTCGGGAAAGCAGATATTCAGGTGAACTTTTGTTATTTTCTCTTGAAAGAGGTCTTTTTTGTTTAGAAACAACACAATTGAAGTGGCTTCAAAGCACTTGTGGTTGCAGATGCTGTCGAACAAATGAAGGCTTTCGTGCATTCTATTCTGTTGAGATGCAAAAGGTAAATATGAGAGACTGACAAATCTCATCTCCATATGTCATTTTTACTGTAATGTTCTTTACTGGAAAGAACCAATACAGTGTAATAGCCTTTAAATGGTTATCAGGGAACAGGAATAGTTCTGATATGCCATCAGAAAGTACATTAAAACTTAGAAGCAAAAAGTGTTGTTTGTTTCTTCTGACTCACCACTTCTTTATCTTCCACCAGAACCATGTCATAGGCACTGAGTGCAGCACAGAATATGATGCAAGTAACTCCCTCAAAGCAGTGAATCCACTTTTTTCTCTCTGATCGCTGTCCACCCACATCAAACATCCTTTGGAGAAAAAATAACATATGTACAATGTAAAGCACTAACTAGTAAGGATGTAGTCATGCTGTAACACACAGAGTCAACTGGAGATGAAGGACAAATATTCAGCTTTTCCAAATATCGATCTGTTTCTATCCCAACAGGTCAAGGAGTCCTCTGTGTTATTCATGGCTTTGTAGTGGGCATAAAACAAAATGTAAAGGCTTAAAAACCTGCATGTAAGAAAAACATTCAGTACTTTCAGGTGGGGCTCTGCATCTCTTTATAAGGTCTCAGTGCAGTACTAAGACTTGCAGACAAGGATTTATTCAGGAGAGAGTTCTGAAACATCGGTAGGAGACCCTCAAATTCGGTGTCATTTGCTACTTCATGGTTTTGCTTGCAGTGAACTGACACATTGATCAATAAGGCTTATGACTGGAAGTGAGTCATGGGTTGACCCACCGGTTATGTGTAACTAGATTTCGCTGTCTGCTCACTGCTCTGGTGTGAGATCACTGAGCTTGCTATACAAACTACAGCACACCTCTGTAGGGAGGTCTCTGCCCTATCAACCTCATTAGTTGTTCTTTAAGCAGCAATTCCTGCTGAGTAGGAATCCCTTCTTTTGTAGTGAGGGAACTGTAGGGGTGCCCTTGTTTGCATTAATTTCCTTCAGACTTTGCCAGGAAGTAGTACTTTTAGGTAGTCATATGAACTTTAGATGGACTCTTTATAAGGGATCCAAAGCCAATTGAGCACACCTAGATGAGATCTAGTTAGGGCCAAACTAGGATGGAGCTGTCATCAAAGCTACCACTGTTCTGCTTAGCCCTAGCTTTCAAAATTCCCACTTATATTTGCAGATACAAAATGTTTTCTGCCTCACTCAGTTCAGAAGAGGGACAAGTGTTTGGTGAATGAGGCATCTGTTCATAGGGATTTTTTTATGCATGTGTGGCTTGTGACCCAAAGCCCAATCAGTACATCAGCCGAAGCTCACTCTGAATGTGGAAGTGTTCCTCTCTTTATAGATGCTTTTATGGTACTTATCAAACTTAGTGCAGAGTCATCAGGATCCTCCAGCTGTTTTGCACTGCTCTGATAATACAAAGTAGCAGTAACTGGCTGGTTAAAATGGATTTATAACTGCTCTGCATCCCTACAGCAGCTCAAATCCCTCAAACTATTTTGTGGTGATTTTACCTCCTATTATTCAACTGTCTGCAACTAGCAATGAATTTACTCACATAACACTACTATAATGCATAGCAGAAAGGGTAAAAATGCTGGGTTTGTGTCTGTGGTGGCATTAGGAACATGCCATGTCTGTTTACAGACACTTGAGTAATAAATTCTCAGTTGTGCTGCATTTCAGTTAGACCTAGATACTAATGCTGGTATTCTAATATCAGAACTGATAACATCCATGTCAAAGAGTGTTTGCATTCTGGTGATTTCTTTCTCCACCCTGAATTTCTTTCTTACATAAACTATGATTGTAACTGAAGGCACTCAAATTTCCATTATACAAAGCTGTCTGGAAATACGTTAACCAGAGAAAAAGAATATGATATCTATGAGATTGTACTACAGAATTCGTGGGTAAGTGCTGAATTTTCACAAGTGACCAGAGTATTAATAGGTGATAATAATTTATTTGTAGGGCATCTACTTCAGAATCTCATCTTGTTGTGTCAAAGCATCTGTGTGGTAGCATAGAGAGCTTGGGGAATCTTTAATTGGTACATGAGGACAAAAAAAGAAGATGAATGAAAAATGTAAAAGTTATAATGCTCATGCTTTATAAATCTGTGTCTCTACAGGCAGTTTCTTGTCTAGACTGCATTCCTCAGTATGCACCCCAGCCTTTAAATTAAGAATTAAGTGGATTTCAGTCCATAGAGAAAAGCATTATAGAACACTGAAACTATCATAATTCATTCAAATCCATTTTCATGTGGAATTGGATGTTTTTAACTGGTTCACCAAGCATAACAAAATCTTGAGTAAATGTATAAAATATTTCAGTCAAATTTCTCAGAGGCATTATTTTCAAAAATTTTTTCTGAGCATTTTGCTTTTCATCTTAAATGAGCATGAAGGCATGCAGGATAATGCTGAAATTTCCTATGGGACAGAATTTTTTTTTTTTTCCAAGTGTAGGGCATTGCAGTGCTAAGAGCAGTTATTTCCATTCTCAAAAGAAGAGTGGAAGGTTGAGAGTGCATGCAAATTGATATTCATCAAATGTTTTTGCATGCCGTTAAGGACATTTAGGCAGGCAAATTTCATAAATGTCACAATTATTCAAATGGGAGGATACAACCAATGCTTTTTAGACACTTACATATGTAAAAATGTCCTCTGAGAACCTGATATTCTGAGACCTCTGTATAATGGTTCATTATATGCTCAAAGTTGGAGTACTGATAGTAAAATATCTTCTCTTTTTATTGTGTCAAAATGCTAAATAAGATTGGATTCAAGGATATCACAATGGGATTACCTGCATTATAATAGGTCAATGCCTTTGAAAGAAAATGCTTAAGAAAGATAAAACCCAAGAAAACTGTCAAATATGGCTTTCATACCTGAAGTTCAAATCCTTGAAAGAAAACTGAGTCTCTATAATCCCAGTTGTCTGCACTCGGGAGTGCAGAACATCTTGCTCACTGGGCACATAGTCTGACATTGCCAACCTGTCCAAATCATTGAGGTAACTAAGGAGAGTGAAAAAGAAATGGAGGCTGGTGAAATCAAAAGGTGAAAAGTACATTACACAATCACTTCATATTGAGCCACTTTTAAATATGTAATGTAAATTACACATTTAAATACAGTGCTACTGCGTTTTATACAACTCAGCTCCACAGTCCAGAGCTTTCCTTTTTTTTTTCCTTGCATGTAGAAGTGTAATTTAGTTGTACATAATAAATATCTTCCTGAGAATTTCTGTTCAGGACAATCCTTATTTTCCTCAGGGGTGCCAAAAAACCACCTTGTCAGGTAAGGGGGTTTGGCCATTTTGTCTCAGCAAGTGGGGATTTCCGCCACAAGGGAAGAACCACAAGCATCTTTCAGAAGCAGATGCATTAGGAATCACCACAGCATCTCAGACTGCTGGCAATAGTATCTTCCTACCTAAATGAAAGAGAGAGCATAATATTTTGGAAGAATTAACTTTTAGGGGCTATTTTCCCTGTAGACCTCTCAGTTTACAAGTGGAAGGTATGCGGTAATTTAAAAAAAAATAAATTTTGTAATCAAAACCAAAAGCTTCAATGTAGCTGAGGATCCCCTGAGTTAGTATTCTGATAACCCCCTGGAAAGGTATGGATTACTTACCTTTATTTCTGGCATACAGAGATAAAATCTGCACAAAATGAGAATCCAAACCAGATCTTCAATTCTGCTCTTGTCCTACCACCAACCCTTCTCCTGTGTCTTCTAGGAGCACAAAGCTTTCTATAAATGGCTGGACAGGGCCTGTGAATTCTACTGGCTGGTCTAGGAATCTCTGGAGAGGTTATGAATTGCCAAAGAAAGAGGTGATGACTGGGTAACTTCCTACCTTTTAACTGCTAATATTCAAAGAAAAGACAAAGCCAAAAGCAAGAAACCACATATAGCAGTTGAAACATTTTCAAGCTTTTTGGTGTCCCAGTTGGCACCATTCCATTTGCAGCCTCGTGTCTCTGACAAAGCAAACACTGTCTCTCTAAAGTTTATTAGGATTCAGGCCACCTTTTTTCCCTCTCTACACTGTCTGCCCAGCATCAAGTTCTACTGTTCAGTTTAACCAGAAGCTTCCAAAACAAACCTCACAGCTCCTCATCCTTGTCTGCAATATTTAACAAATCTGTAAAATAATAATAATTAAAAAATAGAATAAAATTGAATAAAATTAAATAAAATAAAAAAATTAAAAAGCTAGAATCTTTCATTTGGATGTTTCCAAGTAATGCTTCCAAATGGGATTTTCTCATTTTAAGTTGAATAGACTGTATCCACTCAGCAAAGAGTGCTGATCTGAGTAATTCAATGTTTGTCCATTATTTGAGGCCAGGAAACAATGTGGTTGTTTGTTTGTTTTTTTTTAAAGGCAATATATCTCTGTTTCTCTGAGCAGGGCCTGAGGCAAACTCATCTCAGCTCACCCTTGTGGAAGGAAGCAACAAAAAGTATTTTGTTATTTACAAAGTATGTAAGCACTAAACCAAACACTTTTATGTAAAATTGCTTAAAAAGTTCTGATAGTTCTTAGTTCACAAATGCCTAAATTCAATTCAGGACAGACAATTGTAATTGCATACAAAATTAGACCAAGTTAATTATCTAGCTAATGGAGCAAGAGAGGGAACTTCAGACTCCCCCTAAAGCTGTAGGCAGCCTCAAGGGGAGACTCTGCAGACCAGCTCTTCACTGGCAAAGGAGGGAGTGGAAATTATTAGGTCAATCCAAATGCTGATCTTTCCTTGGCTTGAATTAGGAGACATGAGTCCTACTCTGAGAGGCAAAGGACTGAGTAAGCAAGATACACCATGTACTACTGGTAGCTATACAATGACATTTAAGGTCACAATATATAATCTTTCTATTGCCCTTTCCTTACTCATCACTCCATATTAAAACAGAATTAATTCCAGGTGAGTCTAAGGAAGAAATTCCAGACAAATTTAGTATAGAGGGAGTTTTTCTATTATTCAGAAGATCTCATTTTTTTTCCCAATTAAAACACACAAAGGAAAGGCAGTGATCAAACTTCATTAGCATGAATTAATAATGAAAAGTCTTAGAGAAGATAACCTCAGAAAGTCAGAGTTTGCACAATATAAATCAATATTCTTTGTAGGAGCTGATTCATGGGAGCTGAGGACCAGGGTTTTGGTTTTAAAAGAAATTGAACTGCAGCATTAGATGGTTAATTGACCGTAGCTGGCTTTGAACTGATCATTAGAAGCACAGCAGCAAGGGCAAATATTAAGTTGATTTTAAAGGTTCAGAGCCAAAGGCTAGATTTTAGAAGCATCAGGTGCCATAAGATGAAGACAGAGGATTAGCAGGATTTTCAGAAGTGTTCAAGTAGATGAAAAACTTATCACTTTAACTTTTAATGTAACTCTAGCAATAAATAATGATTACAGACACAGTCTGTATTAACTTACTTAAATACTGAAACTCATTGCAAGTTAAAAAATGACAGAGAACATAACACTGAGAAGGAATTAGTTTAGACTCTCCTGTCTTCTTTTCAGAAAACAAAACCTAATCTGGCAGGTATAGTGTTAGCTGGTAAACAGGTGATTTTTTTTTTTTTTTAATGTAAAGAGGTGTTTTTCCTTTTAATTTTGATGGTTTGTTATAGGGTTTTAGTGCTGAGAACTGCAGTGGGGCCTGTCAGAAAGCGTATGTTAAGAAAAAAAGATTGCCCTATTGCTATAGGAATACAAGGCTGCCATAAAACACTGTCAAATAAAGCATAAATAAATACAGGCAGTATTTTCTTTGTTTAGGAATCTTGCATTCTTCATTCTTGTTTGGAAGATATAAACAGATAAAGAATTTTTAATATTTTCATGGTATATCCGCTGTACTATCTACAAGTACTGAGCTGTGACTGCCCCCAGGTTGCCTGGCTCCCAGCCCAGCCTCCAGCCATGCCTTTCCCTGCTGAGTAGAAGGGACACCCAACACCTTGGAAGGCTTCACTCTGCGGATGCCCTCAGCCTGCAGGAGGAGCTGCAGGAGCAGGGAAGCCTCCAAGCACAGATGGAAGATGGACCTCAGCTGGAACAACCCTCTGCCCCAGGTCCAGAGTCAGACTTGCACACCTTGGGAAAACTCTGACCCAGGTGACACCTCCCTTCATGGTCTTGTATGAGCTGAGCGAGAAGACAGCAGAGCAGGACTGTAGCCTGAAAGAACAGCTATAGAAGCAGCCAAGCCAGGGAGTCATGAAAAGTCTACACCCACTGAGTCCAGCTAAGGTAAGAGATGTGCCCCAGCTCAACAGTGACCCTTCATGGGGTCAGAGCTGAGCATCCTTAGTCCCCTGCTTATCTGTCTGCCACCTCCCAGGACAGAAAGGAAGCTGAAGCAGTCAGGTTAGAGAGTGGCTGCAGCACCACTGACTCAGCTGGATGCTGATATTGTAATGGCCCAGGGAACACCTATCCATGCAGCTGGATTAGTTTAGAGGAAAATTTTTACAGTTTTCTCCAGGCTTACATTAAGCAGCTTGAAATGTGTACAAAGTACAACTCTAGGTAGAACATAAGCCATTTCAATTCACCCTTTCCCCCATTTTGTCAATCTTAGAATTAGCCAGAGAGAGAACAGACCCTTTTTTTTTTTATGGTTTAAACAAACACAGAAGCAAGTTGTTCCTTAATTTCACTTGTTTCCTTCAGTTAAACATTTCTAATATGTCATGAACATTAGCAAAAAACCCTCATTCTTTTTCTGGTTAACGAACAACAATTTCCATTTGCTGCACATGAGGGGTAGTTCTTCTCTCAAGCCTTCCTAGCTGTCCATGCAGCAGTAGCCAGCTGCTCAGCAGCTGCTGTCACCTACTAGGCTGCCGAGTCACTGAGCTGGTACTCTGCTGCCCTGGCGAAGCAGGCCTGGGTCCCACCGTCACGCCACAGCTGTTTGATGAGCTCAACCAATTCAGAAGACATGTTGCCATCCTCCAGAGTTGTTGCCATGGCACACAGCTTCCTTTCATCTTCCTAAAGAGAAATTTCAGTAAATATTGTGCAAGCGCGCTGTGCCCCTCCACCTCCCTGAAGACGTGCTTGGTTTATAATGAGTTGCAGGGGAAAAATTTCTCATTTTCACTTTTTTTTCCAGGTAGCTGTTCTCGCCCGTGTGTGTGTAAACATCCTTTTACAAGCTCACTTCCCTTTAGCTAGTGCCAAGGTTAGACTTAAATAATGATACACAGAGTTTCCATCTTTTTTTTTTTGTTTCGTTTTGTTCATACAAGGTCTCTGTTTCATCTTGGCACAAGTATTCACAAAAAGTCAAATTTGGAAGTAAGGTTTTTATTGTAAGAGAGAGTACTAGGGTATCAAAAATTAAATTAGAAAGGATATTTAAAGTTAACTATATCTAAGCAGAAATCTATAGATAAATGTATTTTTGAATGTATTTGAAAGAAAAAAATTCTAGCTTTAGGCCACAGTGAGAAATGTGGCAAAATGAATATAACTAGTGAATGGATTTCCTATATGTTCTTTTATGTGGGGAAGAAGAAACCTGCACCAGAACAAAATCCCAAATATTTTAGATATATCATTCTATATTTTCTTCCTTTTGTAGTCAAATCAAAAATACTTCCAGTAGTCTATTACATTAAAAATATTTCTTTTCAGTAGTTAACAGCTTAGGGATGCACTGTGAATAAAGAGCATGATTAAAATAGAGTCATTTGATACACTGCCACAGCAGGGGATAATTATAAAATATAATTCCTTCCTAGTTGTATAAGTAGACAACTGAAGTGACTCTCAGTCAATAGTTGCAACAGTATAAATGGATTCTGATAGACACTGTTTTGGCAGGGAGTATGTTTTATTCAAAAATAGAAAATATCTTCACAATAATTTATTTTAGGAATGTGCTATATCTTTATCTCTCTCAATAGAAAGTGAAGTTTATGGAAACTTCATAGAAGTCAGAAACAAATATGAAACACTGCACGTTTTCTGAAATTTTGGAGAAATTGAGTTAGCATGGGGAAAAAAAAAAAAAGGGAAATTACCACTAGAAAATTGCCCTTATTGGAAAAAGGAAGGTGGGCAGCTCTATAACTGCTCTTCTGCATTAAACCCCACCATCTCTTTTTACACCCTCATGCTCTCATGCAGTGCTGGGATCAGCAGAACTGGGTCACACTTTCTCTTGTGTGCCCTGCATTTGTCTCCAGGGTTCAACTTCAAGATATGAGTTTGAATGTTCTCTCCTTCATGACATATCATGTAATGATTACAGTTATCCACCTACTAGGTTGGATTTGTTGGTTGAATGGCCTCTATCAAGAAGCTTTGAGCTCAGAGCCTCCTGGTGTGGGGTAAATGTTCATTGATTATTATGCAAAAGGTGGCAAATGTGGATTTTGGTGCTTACATAATGAAGGAAGATTAAGCAGCAGATTGAGCTTATCATAAACCTGATTTATACAATGTTTTGTTTCTCACTGTCATTTGCACAGACTTCAGATGATTTTCATATTAAAAATAGATTGGAATGAGCCTTTAGAAAGAAAAAACTACCTCCCTTCCCAGAACAGATGTTCTCTAAATTAAGTTCCGAGGCCCTTTAAGGACCAGTAAGAGATATTTGCAGGCAGACCTGGAACATGGGTAAACCCATTCCTTTCAAGACCAAGATAATCCCAGTCCTTGGACTAGACAACTTTAGGCAGTTAAATATGGTCCAGGACAGAAAAAAAGCAAAGTACAACTGAAATCAAAGCTTATCTCAAAACAGCTCAAGTTTACCAATGGTTTATGATTTTATGTGAAAGGGAAGCTTATTTTTTGGGGATTCTTGGAAAAAAGGGAAAGGTTTAGTGGCAATTCAAATAAATGTGACCAAAATTTCTATTTTCTTTAAAACTCACATCCAGATTGTTCTTACATATTTTGGAGGGGAAAGAAGACAGGCACTGCAAATATTTTATACAGTTGTATTCAACCATGTTCCTGGAGGCCTATTCTGCAATGACAATAAGAGTGTGCTGACTGTGCTATAAATGATAAACTTACAAAAACTGTGTTTTCTGCATTTGACTATATATAATGCTAAGAAATGAACTGGGCTATTTAAGAAAAATTTTCAATTCCCAGTTTTCCAGGCTGTGAAATCCCTTGAAAAGAATGTCTATGAAACTGGCATAGAGTGAACATGTATAAATATCTCAGAAAATTTGGCAGGGCTGAGAAAAGAGACTGAAACTAGGACACAGGAAGAATATATTTTAATTACAGGTGGTAAAGAGAGTCTGGACCACGGGCTAAGATATCATGGGCTAAGCCAAGACCTGTGGCTAGGTGCTGCAAGGTCCAGTTGTCTTAGGCCATGTAGTTTGGTTGACAAGTCCTTATGCAGTACAGCAAGTTAACATTGTCCTATTTTCTGTGTGCTGCCTTTGGGCTTTGTTATGCTTGTTTGAATGACTTGCATTCATGGAAAACATTTAATTTCTATTTTTGTCAAATGCCTGTGTGAGCTTTAGTAACCTCTCAAGCTTTTGTTTATCATTTTTTAGGTCAAAGTACCACATGTCACTATAATGAAATGTAGATTTTGGAACAAGAAAAGCTCTTTCAGATAAGCAGATGTTATTCCCTCCTAGATAAACCTCTAGGGATTAGGCAGAATTTGCCAAAACTGGAATCAACTGCTATTCTGACAGGCCTTTGAGAAACTCTCAGCAAGATCTGAATTACAGGCAATAGACTAAATCATTGCACAGAGAAGAAAAGTTTTTCCTCCATTTCTGTCCCTGAAAATTCAATGTGATTGACAAGAGACAGTAGGCCTCCTTGTTATGGCTTTGCCTCTATGTCCCTGTGCAGAGGATTGACAACTGTGCCAGGAAAGTCAGACTCCACCTCCCCATGGTGCCAGCAGGCTAGTACTGCATCCATAAAACAGGGAGGTCTCTACTCCAGGAGCAATGCCAAACTGAAAGGCTCCCAACAAGTCTACATGACCCTTCCTTACATGGCTGAACCCCAAAGTTTGTTCATAAGAGGGAAATATTTTTTTTACGTTTCCCAATAGCAATAAATGACTAAGCAGCTAAGAAAAGGTTCTGTTGGGTTTAGTGTTGTTTTGGTTTTTTTTTAATTGTGTCTTTGCAAGTTGATAATTTCTTTTGTAACAAGCAAAATGGCAATTTAGGCAAAGGTTAGACCTTTGGGCATCAGTCTTGAGAAAACAAAAATACATCTTGTCACATGTAACTCAAGCAGTACCTGGTTTCCACTGCCATAAAGAAAATACTGGACCCTCTTTGTTCTACTAGTCTCTACTATTATACTATGAAAAAAAGGTGTTTCAATGTCTATTTCAAGATAAATATTATCATACTCACAGTTCTAGCAGGGTTTTCATAACTGATTCCTAACTTAGTCATTGCTTTCACAATAGACAGGATAGACTGCACGGTGTTACTGTAAACGATACGTCTGAACTCCATGCGTTCCTCGAAGGTGAAACCATCTTTATGGATGATCCTGGTGTAAAAAAAAAAAAAAAAAAGCTTTACGGGATGCATTCAAAAGAAAAAAGAAAGGAATGAAAAATCAGATCAGATGCTTTTGTGGTCAGCAGAAAAAAGAACTTAATCCATTTGATCCTTGGAAAAACAGTTATCAATGGTTGATCTGCCTATTCTGCTAGCACAGGGAAACAGCAATTTCTCCATCTCTGTGAGGTTAAATCTGTGAACCCAGTCTAACTGAACAGGTTCTGTTTTTTCACCTTGTGCATCAAGCAAAATTATCTCTCATAACCATCCCCATCTTTTTAGGGCCTTGTGGCATATCTATATTTTGAGCATCCGTAGATATTGCGCAAAGCCCAGTGGACGGATATAACTTCGATTGAAATCTTCAGACTGAAAAAAATGAGGTTTATTAATGAGAATATTATATTAGTAGGAGTAAAATTTCCATGATTTTGGTGAAAATTTTATTTTCAGCAAAAATTTTTTTTTGTATCAGCCTTCTTTGGAAAATATTAGGTTTCACTGAAAAAAAACCACACCAAAACTGAAATTGGGTTTTTTTTAACTGAAAAAAATTCCTTAAAAAGAAGTCATTGGTTGTGACAGAAAGATGACATTTTATATGAAAAATGATAATTTTTTGAACAGTTTACTGTAAAATAATTCTTATTTGTGATCAAGTTGACAGCACAGGGCTTTAAATATAACTTTCATCTTTGCACTGTTCTGCCCCCTCCTCCATGCTGTTAAGGCTTATCAGCCTTCTTAAAGTGCTCAGTTCAGAGGAATGTTTAATCTGCTCCTATTTGGGGAAGCTTTGAGCACAATACACTTCAATGGTTTGCTGAATGGGGAGGGTCTCCTGAATAGAACTCAAACCAGAAATAAGTTTATCCACCATTTAACTGGAGAAAAAGGATTAGCAAAGTATTTGATGGATGGTTCTGAATCTGTCTTATTACAAAATGAGCTACTTGAATAATAGAAAATTGTTCTTATGACACAATATTTTTTATTTAACTCTTTAAAATGCATTGGTGAAGATATTAAATAGGTAGGGGAACTTAAATTCAGGCTAGTATTACTGCTTTTGTAAAACAGTTTCCTTGATTTTTACACAGGAAGAGATTGGTGCTTACAAAGTGACTTTTTATTTATTGTGCAATTGAACAATAACTTGATTTGAATGATGTTTCTTTGCATTTTATTCATATAAGCATAAACATTGTAATAAGTTATTAGCTAGATAGCTTATATTACAAATACCAAATGCAGCAACTTATATGCATATTTAGATACTTACTTCATTTGCTTTACAATAGTGCTCTTCCCTGATTCTCCAGCACCTGCAGAAGGGGAACGTTGAGAAGATGTGATTGATAGATGAATAAGAAGCAAGTACTAAAAATAACTTTCTGTAACACAGAATTTTCTATCTATGAAGAAATGTACAGATGTTTTAGATTCCCATTGTACTAACTATAAACCCTCTCTAGTGTCCAACTGGATTTAAAAACAACAAAATCTTGGTACAAATATTAATTGTGGAAAGGAAAGGGACACTTAAAAGCAAAAGAAAGTTCAGTCAGTTAAGAGAAAAATGTAGACTTTTTAATTAGCAAGGAAGTGAAATATGGCTCATATTTTGATTTCATCTCTGGCTGATGGGCAGGAAGACATGAACAAGCTACAGCTTCTGATAGTGTCCTATTCATTGCTTGATTTGTAGCTGCTGATTTAATGTGCATTATGACCTTTTATAAGCCAAACCAGCAAGCCCCATGCCCTTTAGCCAGCCTCTCTGAGAAACTGGAAAAGCAGAATGTGGAGACTTGCATGTGGTCAAGCTCATGATGCAAAGGCAGCACATGAGCACAAGACTTGACCCTGGTGTCCTGTCAGTTCCTCTGCCCCGTGGTGTTCTGCCATGCAGTAGTGTGGCTGGGAGTGGGAAACCTGCAGAGCAGCACAACAGTCCCAGCTTGGGAATGATTCTACAGGGAAACTCCACAGCTGTCAGGGAGGTACAGGCATCTGCTTGCACAGCCAGTTGCAGAACTAGGGCATAGGTTTGACCAGATTATGTACAATTAATTTGCCTTCTTATCTCATGGCAAGTAAACACAATGTAAACTGTGTCCATTGGAAATCAACATGAGTGACTATCAGCTTTGGTCAATGACAGTGATGAGGGTTGGCAAGAGCTGCCCAACAAAAGATGGATTTTGAAAGTATCTAAAGAGAGGATTCAACTTTGAATGTGAATCCATGGGACAGGATTCATCACTGTTTTTCTCTTTGTAGATTATTACTTGCCTCACAGGATGGTGTCAAATACTTCTGACAAAAGAGAAAATCTGGGGCATAGGTTTTTTAACCAAGGGCTTCTCAGTGAACAGAACAAGCCAATTACAGACTTTCCAAACACATTTTGTAAAGCTAATAACATTCAAATGGCAAGGATTAATTTACTCAAATGAATCACAAAAGATAGCAAACCACATGCAATGCATTTTCTGAAACCCATGGTGGGAAGGGTAGAAATGCAGGAGAAAAACAAGCCCATGCAAAACGGGCTGATGCTGCCATCTGCCACAGTTTGGAAAAAATGCAAATTCACTGTAGATCATTTATTATTCTTTCCGTGCTCTTCTGAAGAACTAGGTAAAGCCCTGTCAGCAAGGTGGTATTTGCTACACTTTTTGTAGGGAAGAGAGGAGGCTGTGCTGAGAATTCATACATTCACCTCACGGAAAGATGCCAGGAATCATAACATAGAAATGAACCTGTCTTCCAGATCTGAAAGAAAAGTTAAAATAGAGTGGGAGGTGTAATTTATATATTTTGGATGCATTTGTCTGCCTCTGCTCGTCTTTATTTTATGATCCAATAATGCCTTTATCTAAACAACAGATGACTTTCAGACTTTGGCTTCGCTCTGGAGTGTCATGTTAACTGTAGCTGCATTGGGTCCAACAGGAGTTGGGTCAGGAACAAGTTACTTTGCACCTGCTTCCTTTATTCCTTCCCCTTCCCAGGCAGCCTCTTCCTCTGGCCAGTCCCCAGAGTGGGAGAACAGGGACAGACCTGCATTTCAACCCACTGCAGTAGCCTTGTTCTTGCAGAAACAATGAGAATAGTGCATAACAAAATACTTTATGTGACTATGCAGGGAACTGAAGGCACCTTCTTTAAGCCCAGATTTTCTAAATAAAAGATGAGAACTCAGGCCAAACCTAGTCTTGTCCTGGAGCTCAGAAAGTTTAAATGTCATAGCCCATATTTTACATTTCACATATTTAAACTCTACCTTTTTCAAATTTCCCTCTCATTTTTGTCACTATTTCCTTGACATGGATCAATGCCCAGAAAATACAGGCACAAAAGTCTCAGTCAAAGCCTGAAACTCTGAGACTGTTCCTGGGAGCTGAAATGCATCCCCACTGCCAGTAAGGTTGACCCTTCTTCCCAGAGATCACATTCACTGTGTCACAGGCAATGCCATATCCACCTTCAGTGAGTGCTGTACATGCAGAACTTTGGCTAGCTGTAACCTGCATCTCTTCTTCCTTTGGGTATTCCAGAGCTGCATCCCAACAAGTCCCAAATCCATTACGGTTCTGGGCACCCTGGGGCTGAACAGGAGACTCAAGAAGAAGTGCCATGTAGCATGGCTGCAAAGAAGCTGTCCCCCAGCAGCTTGCCACAAATTTCCCTGCTGCTCTGGGATTGCTCAACCTCTTCTCTGCAGGTCACCAAGGCATTAAATCAGAGCAGAAATAGAGAAAAAACTGGAAGTGCCTTGAAAATGAGTGAGAATCTCTCAAATTCAAAACAGAACAGAACCCAGGCCCTCAGCTGTAACTTGACATTACTGTTTTTCTAAACAGAATTTGTTAGAATGGCTGTGGAGAGTAGAAACTCCTTTCTGGGCTGGCATCTGCTGAGACATTGGAGAAAGTTTTTTTTATATATTAAGGTGCTTTTTTGACTCTGATCAAGAGCTATTATCTCTTTACAATTATTAACTATCTGGAAGGAAAGGTTTAGTTTAGGAAAGTTTCCATATTTAAAGGCAAGGAAATAAAAAAAACCTTATAGAATCCTCTGTTTGAAACCTGTCAGAAAAAACATTGACAATGACATAAACAAGCAAAAAGCAGGAAAAGAAAATATTGAAATTAAAATCAGAAAATGTTTCACACATCTGCATGAGCCTTGTCTGTGCTATTCAGAGCTCTGGACATTGTGAACCAGACTGGAAATCCTATCTTCCTGGTCCTCTTACCAGACTCAACAAACTTACTCCACAAGAGAAAGAAACTAGAGGAAAAATCTAGGCCCTAACTGTCTTGAGAGAATGAAGTCCTTAAACGCTGATCCACCACCTAAATAAGAAAATCAGTGCATTCCCATCAATAGGATTATTGTATTGTCTTTGTGCTGTTTCCAGTTCAGGTGTTAATAACAGGAACTTAAGCTTCAGTACCACACTAACTGATCCATTTAACTGGTTTTGAATACCTAAACTATAAATCCCTACACTACTAATTACTAGAGACCTTTTATAGTCAGTGGAGAAAAATATTTGCTACTAAAACAAACAGCTTCAATTTTTGTTCCCCTGAAGCAACTGTTTAAACTAAATTGTATGAGGTTAGCCCTAAAGAGAGTAAAGTGAGCTGAGGATGACCAGGTCTATTTAGGGTGAGTTTTGTGCTGACACTGAAAACTGTAGATAATGAGGACATGGAGTAATACTTAGAAAATAAATAACTTGAAAGCTTTAATGGTTATTTAAACTGAATCTAAGTTCTTATTCCTGTGAAACATCACTGTGAGCATCAGCTATTTTGGCCATATTTGAAATGAACACTGTACTTTGCACACCAATAAATTGCAAACTAGCATCCTGCAAAGCACATAAACTGCATGTGATGGGGCAGGCCAGATAGGGCCCTGATACAAAAGAAATAAAAGTTTCACCTTGGAATTTGTTCCAGACTCATAAAACAACCTGATTTTTTGGAAGTATAGATATAAAGACCAGATTTGTTGGGGGATGGGACAGCTTTGACAGCATGGGAACACTTCACATAAAGGTCTTAACCCTCTTGGCTCATAGGCAACTTGTGAGGAATGTCAGAATTGACATAATTCTCCTCCTCCCCCAGTTTATTTGGGCATGTCATATAAACTACAGATCACCTCAGCCAGATAATGTGTTTGCCCTGGTCAAAGAACTTAACATAAACAAATGTAGTGTCTTTGTTTTCTGAATATAATTTCTTTTTTACTAAGGGACCCATTGGAGGACACAGAGGTACCACACTAGATATTAATAATCATCTCATGAATTGGTCAGTACACGTTGGGTTTTTTTACATTTTATATGTAAGCACAAAATGGTCACACTGAAAAACTTATGATATACATAGCAATTTTTTTTCTGAGTGTTTTCTACCAATCTACCTATTGCAAAAAGAAACAATGGTGGCAGCTGCTCTGCAGTACAGAGGCAACATAAGGTCTGACTGAACAGAAACCTAGGATTAGGGTAGGACTTGGCCGGCTTGAATAGACCTGCCCTTGATTTATGAAGTCCAAAATTTGTATCATTTCTGAGATCACCTCAGAGGTATGGAAAGATAACAGGTACAAATCCGAACACAGTAGATTTAGTCCTCTCCTATCCGGCCATTTCACACCGTCCCTCTGGAAGGGGATACATGGTGCCCCTTATACACACTGTTTCAGCATCTGTGGTTTCAGGTGTTCAAGAGACACTTTCACTCTGGCAGTGCAATAGGCTCCAAACAGACTCACAGTTAATTCACCTCTTGCTTTTTTAAGAACAAGAAAATTTAATCTGCTAAGCCCATAATATTTTTTTTTTCTCTCTTCAACATGTTTTTTACCAAGACCTTATGATCTGTTGTAACAGGAGGAAATTCTTATCATGTATGACACAAGTAAAGGAAGATATTGTAGAAATCTATAAAGAAAATATTTCAGATCCTAATCATCATCTTCTCTTATGAAAAGAGTGCTTGTATAGTTAAGGAAACTGAAATATGTTCACATTTGAAATGAATTAAAAAGAAGTCTTTTTCACGTAGCTTGCAATGAATCTCAAAGTATTTTACTGAAGGTATCTCGAGATTGATATTAATAGTGTCAGAAAAAGACTGATTATATACATTAGGAAACATTTAAATCTACAGTCCTTAACACTAAATACATACTTAAGTTCAGCAGGGGCAGGGGGGGTCGGTAGTTTAGTTTGTGTCCTGATGTAAAACAGCCTTCACTAATACAGTGAAGGCATAAAAAGCTTGAAGATCAAACTGCTTAACTTATAAATTCCTCTTTATCTGGAAAATTCTTCTTTATCCTATACATTCCTCTTAAAGGATTTCTTACATCTTCCTCATGGATAAGGTTGGATAAGGTCAGAGACAGGATGCTAAAGTAGATGGACCCCGGTTCTAACTTGAAGTCCCAATTCCTTTTTTAACAATACATTAAAATTATTTAAACTTTATGAAAATTTAAATGAAAATATTGTTCTGGGGCTTTTTTTGACCAACTTGAGCTTGCCTCAATAGGGACAATATTTTGTATAAATGTGGCACAGAAAATCTTTTCATTCTCTGCTGGACTGAAAAGCTTTGTAAACTGCAATCTGAATCCTGATGGTACATAAAGTGTCTCAAATTGCTACTTTAATATTATTATCTGAAAAATCTGCACGATTTTCTCTTGTTTGTTTTTGAATAATAATAGATTCTCAACAAGTATAAATAGACTTTTTGCATAAGATACAAAACAACAAAGTCGATTTACTTTATCTAAGGGATCTAGTTACATCTGAATAAATGCCAGTTTAAAAGCATTTGTAAGCACTGAGATTACAATGAAGGAAAAATGAGAAACAGTTCAATGATCAAAGGCTGTTTTTCTATTCATTGGGAGAAACCAATGTAAACTCTTATAATAGGTATCATACTGTTAGAAGAAAAATATTAAGACAGTGGAAGTGTTATCATGCTCTTGGATATTCATGCATAGTACTAAGGTAGAGAAGATACGAGAATAAAGACGTATAAAGAAAAATATTTTTTTTCTTTTGCCATTAGAGCCTCTGGCTGCTAATAAATTGATCATAGTGTGAATTAGAAGTAGTAGCTTATGAAAATGTTAATCTGTATTCATCTCAATACTTTTCATTCCACTCTCCACAATATCATTTTTATACATCAAAAAAAACATTCTAAATCACTTTCTGCTTCTGCAAAAAACGAAGTGCAACACTTTGGAAAATAAACAATATCAACCTTGTGACACTTATGGATTGTAACCAGTTATCTTACTTAATCCTCCTGCAAATGAATGCTTATGGATCCATGGGAAAAAAAAAAATCTGTGCTATGTTATTTGTAAGCAAGAATCATAACATTTACTCTAACTGTATGTTTTCACTTAAAAATTTTCAAAGTCAAACATTTAAAATTGAATACATACAGTGACATGGCCATTTCCAGCCTATTCCTTGTGACTTCATGAGTGGCCACAACCAGAAAACATTTCATACACATGTTATAGAATTGTCTTCTTCAATTAAAATAGTGAGGGGTGGGAAATTCACTGTATTGAAATATAATTCCAGAGCTAAACAACCCCTCAATGGAAAAGAATCATTTATTCTATTTACCCAACAGTAGTAGTTTGACTGTCCTGGCTTCCCTCTCTGCATCGGCTTGGAGTTTCTTTTCCAGTTCTCTGGATCTCCTAGCTGACTCCTTGCTCTCTGAACTGGCTCCGCTGCCCATCTTGAGGTGTTAAAAATCTTGTTTGTCCAGTTGATATAATTCCTATCAGAGAGGTTGCTTTAATTCAGAAGGACAACAACCTGAGCTTAAAGGGAATTTAAAAATCCCATTCAACCTCTGTGGTCAGCCTTCAAATCAAATGGTCCTTTTTCACCTGTCACATGACTTGGAGGTGCCACAGTCGAGGATTTACATAGGGACACAAAAATGTGGTGTAATGATGTCATAGAATTAAAGTTATCCATTCAAGATCAAACCATGGTCTCTTTTTGTTCGCAGAGGTTCCAGTTTCACAGGTTTCAAGGAAATGTGCAGAATGTCTTGAAACAATAAAATTGGGAATGACTATGATCATGGTAAAATTTTCAGCTCCTGAATCAGTATGTATGCCCTGAAGCAAAAAAAAAACCAAAACCAAAAAACAACAAAAAACCTTTAGATATCTTTGAAGCATTTACATATTTTTTTCATCTTTCTTAGTAGTCATAGCTCTAAATATATGTATTCTTTATTTACAAATGACAGAATTTGAATTTACGTGGTCAAGACATTTTTATTTTGATCTATTGACTAGCATGCAGAATATTTGATGCATTTTCATACTATGTAATGGTAAAGAACACTTTAATTTGTAACATTGGAGTATTTTTGTGCAGCCATTCCTTAATTAATGCCATATCTTTTCTATTTTTCTTAATTATTTTATTAGCAGTTATCAGTTTTGGCTGAAATCACCGCACCTCTTCTTATATAAGAGAGGACATAGGTCAGATTCTCCCCTCTGGCATGATAATTTCATCTTAATTTCTTCATAATGCAACAGTATTATAGAAGCATTTTATAAAATATGATGGAAATATTACTGGACATGTGATGTTAGCAGTGTATTGAGAAAATATATCTACTGTAATAGTGTGGTAGTGGAAAAAATGGAATTACTGTTAGGATTAAAAGATACAAAATACAATAATACACCAAGGTGCAAGAATATAATTCTTTCTAGTATCACACTTATTCACTTTACAAAGTATTTCAGTTTTACAAAAATAGAAACATGAAATTATATTACACTTCTGCAATTATTCACTAGTACTAATCAATAACACACTGACTTTACAGTATGTAAGCATATGAGATTCAGCATGAAAATTATGTTAAAGGGCAAAATAAGCATGAAGGTGATTTTCAGTTATGTTAGAAGGTTTTTTAAGTCTCCTTGCACTGATTTGCCAGAAATGAACAATCGTCACTTGTTAACAGCTGAATTTTTGCATATATTTACAATGCAAGAAAATTCTCTGTTTTGTTAAGCTTATATTTCTACTTTGTTTATTCTTTAAAATAAACCATCATATCAGCCATAGTAACAACTAATTTGTTTAAAAAATTAAAATAAGCAGCTTTGGAAGTATGATATCAGTGTCAGGTGTTTATCAGAACTGTAGCAAGTACAATGTTCCTATGGATTTCAGGAGGGGTAGAAAAGTAAGCCTGTTTGAGCATTTCTGAAAACTTACAAAATTAAAAATTAACTGTTATAGTCACAAATCATGGAGATGAACATCATCTCCAGATTAAAGGCCCAAATCACTACTGAAATGTTCCAGGCATTTACTAGAATAACTGTTCATTTTACACTTAATTTTTACAGTATCAAACTGGAACAGAGTCATGGTAAATTATTCAGTTCTATGGATAGAAAATGGGTGTAAATAAATGATCATTTACATCATTTTTCCTGGAAGGAAAGCAATGGAAAATTATTGTGTGTCCCATAATATAGGTTTCCTAAAATTCTCTGTCGTTATTATGACTACATACAGGAACTGGCTTTAAATAATTAGATCTCTGAATCAAGCAGGCTATAAAGACAATGCATATAAATAAAGACAAAGCTAAGTATTTCACAAATATGCAGCATCTAAAACATTTTATTCATTTGATTTCGTCAGTTCTCTCTTCAAACTCTTTATAGGTTGCTGAAAAAAATCCACAGCAATCTGTTCTCCGAAGAGTAAACAGGATTCCCTTCTGAGCTGGACATCCTCCTCCTCCTCCTTTTCCTCCTCCTCCTCCTCATCATCACTAACTATGTTTTGCTTTAGAAAATTTTTGCTGATGATTAAGCCAGAAGTAATAGACTGCTTACAGGGTTGATTCTAAAATGTTTAGCGATATCTTTTCTCTGCTTCTTCTGGGTGCAATAATAAAATCATGGTCTCTCCTGCCTTCTTTTCTATCATATCAACCACATTTATTTGATATGGAATTCTTTGATAATAAGTCTGGAAAATGCTCCTTTGAAATCATGCTTCGTAAGGAGTATTAGTTTTGTGGTTGGAGTTGTTTCTGGTGATGCACTCTAGGTGGTGCTGATAATATAGAGTGTACACTAAAGTATTCTGTAGCTGTAAGCTCCAAGAGACTGACTGAAAGGCTGTTTCAAGTGATCTGTTCAGAAGTAATGGATTGGGAATTCTGAATCCGAGTTCCAAATTTTTATTTTGGAACTTATATTAAAGATGTACTGGTTTGGGATTTTCTTTTTTTTTTTTCCCCAAATAATTTAGATTGCCCTGTTAATATAGCTCTTGATTAACTTATGTTTTCATTTTCAGTCTCTTCTGAAAGTACTAAACTCCTCCCAGTCAAAGAAAGAGGAACAGCTTAGGAAATTCACACCTTCTAAGTTTTCTCTCTTACCTTCTTTCTAGGTCTTTGCAATTACAAACTGCTCAGACTGGAATCTGTCAGTCTTTTCCATGTTTCACAATAATGAATGTTTTCCTTTTTTTCTGGTAAAATTTAGAGGAATTACATTGATGAAAAAGAAGGAAGTTTTGGAAAGAATAGATTTCTCTAAATTTAGAAACTTTCAATGCAAATACTTCAGTATGCTCCTAAATAAAGGAAGCTTGAAAAATCTTCAGTACAATGCCTTTTACAATCAAAGGAAACCCTTCAGCTCTTTCGGTTGGCTACTGAATTTCTTACTGGGCAGCTCCCAATTGCACTGTTATACACTGACAATATTTTAGTGGGGAAAACCCTTGTACCCTTGATATTGAAAAACCCATCTAGACTTTTGTAATTACTAATGTGCAGAGACAGACATTCTAGCTTTCGGGACCTGGTAGGAGCCCTATCTCTGGCGCTCAGCCACAGTCATTGGGTGGAAACGTTTGTGGACCTGAGGTACTACCTCCACAGAGGGCTGTGTTGCACTATGTGATGTTTACAGTCTGGGTTGTCATCTGCCTTGCACAGTGCAGGCACACCCATGCTGCTTGACTGCTCTAAGTGATATGCCAGGTGGATGTTAATTCTTCTGTGAGTTTTACATCTCTCAGACTCACAAGAAGGTGAGATGGGTCTGGAAGAAGCCCCATAATTCAGCAATGAGAAACTTTAGCTTTGAACTTATTTCTGCTTTGAACTGAGGGTTGGACTAGAGACCTCAGGAGGTCCCTTTAGCCAAAATAGTTCTATTATTTTGTTAGAGAAATTTCAACTAGTCTTACCTTTATTTAATCATCTGGTCTATGAATTACTAAAGCTTCAAGGAGTTTGACACGACACCCTGAAATACCTCTTTCTTATGGAGTCTGTACCTTTTAATATAAAATCATTTCAGTGAAAGACCACTTGCCTGTGTGTCTGAAGAAGGGGAGATTAGGAAAAGACAAGCCATCCTTGCTAGTGAATGGTATATCTCAGGTTTCACCTGACTTTGATGTCACTGCACTCTATTTTGACTCCTCTAGCAGAGGCATGTGATGTATGTAAGGACCTCCACCCCTTTACTGACTGATTAAGACACCTCATCTTACACGTAATACAAATGAACAGAGGGTAGTAGCATGGTAAGATTTAAACACTCATCTCTCCATCAGATCTTGTGGCCAAATTCTTACAGTTAACGTGCCCAAGAAAGTTTTCTTTATATCAGGAAGTAGTATTCCTCGGTAGGAAACTGAGGAATTCCAAGCTCTGACTACCCTTGAGTCAACGAGGTTGAACATGTCACATATGTGCCCTGGCAGAAAGGATGGCAGCAGTACTACAGGGAAAACTAGAGAACCAACAGAACCCGATGCCAGCAACAACATTGGAAGGTCTATTTCCATCATGGGAAGAGAACAATGAATAAGAGAAGCAATTCAGTCTCCTACTGTCATTTCTATAAGCATTTATCATAGCACGGAGCTGGCTTGTAACAGCAGTCTGATGACTGTCACATTTCTTGGTCTGTGGTATCTCAGTGCCATAGTACAGTTGGTGTTGACATTGATACATTTTGCCTTTGGCTTGAGATGTATGGATATGATTCTCAAGAGGAGCTAGATACTTACCTGGGCATATTTTTGTGGTTTCAGGTCACACTCAAACTTCAACAGTTCATACTCAACTTACTACCTGCCATTCAGGTCCTTTTCTGAAAGGCACTTTCTCCTTAGTCGGCTCCCAGCCGGAGTTATTGCATGGAGTTATTCTGTTCCAGATGCAGGAGTTCACATTCATCCTTGAGCTTCATGAGGTCCATCTTGGCCTGTTCCTCTAACTTACTGAGGTCTACCTGAAAGGCACCCCTGTCTTGTAACATACTAACCACTAATCACCACTGTCCACAGTTAATATTGAGTAAATTAAACTAGTGCAGTTCACAAGCACACTTGAAATTCACTTTGGACAATAGCACTATTTGCTATTCGAAAAAAATAACAAGTTACTTCAGTCTTTTTGAGCACAGTTCAAAGCTTATCATAAAAATAGATGAGCATTTAACTCAGAGCAACTCAAGTGTATGATGTGGCAATTCCTTAACATTATTATTATGTACCCATCGAGAAGCCTTTTCTGTATGTACTGTGTGCTTCCACAGTGATTTAAATGTTATATGAAAGATAAACTTCTTGTAGTCCTGGTGTCTGTAGTCATCCTTGTTTACTTCAGATTCCATTTATTGATGAATCCATGAATCCTGCTGTTGTTCCTCTTGCTTCAATGAAAAAAAAATAAAATCATCAGATCTACATGACTCTCCGCATGACTTTTCAGGCATTAAAATAACTCTAACATAGCTGTTTCAGAAGGGTCATATAACTGAACTCGGTGTTCTAGATACTGTCCTGGAAGTTTTCGTGGTGACCTATCACTTGTAGTTTCCACACTATGGAAAAAAGTCCTAATAAAGTAAGAATAACTAAAAAAGTGATAATTGGTAATTAAAAAAAAGTTATTAATATTAGCTAAGACATATATCTATTTATCAATACTTTGTATTTTTCTGCATTTTTTCTTGCTATCTCCACATTTTGAAAAAAGAAGGATATTTTACACGTTTCATATCCATGTTAATGGTATTCCTGTGGAAAAAGAAGATGATTGTGGGAACTTAAATTCTGAGGCTTTGTTTACAAGCAATATTATTCTTGAATTTCAGGTTCCTGTGATTTTCCAACTGAAAACAAAACAAAATATTCTCAAGTTTTTCACGGGGAAGAAAAGATTGTTTCTATGAAAAACATTCAAAAACAAAGAATACACTGCTAGCTAACTTCAGAAGAAAAAAGGAAAACTTGAACCTTAGCTCTATATTAGTAGAGTGATGATACTGTAACATTTGCAAAGCCATATGTTTCTATAAGAAAGGCAAAATAAATTATGTGGTCATTCATTTTTACTGGTTACAGAGGTGAAAAGAAAAGGAAATAGAAGGATAGAAACAACATTACAAATGTTAAAAGAAAATATTTCTTAAATGCCAAAGAGTTGCTGCATTTTCAGTCCTACCAAAGATTTTTTCCTTAAATATTGACATACGCAACATTTCTCTTTCCTTTTTGGGAAAATCTCATTACATAGGTGAGCTGTAATAGCTTCAGCGCTCCCAGTATCCTTGTTTCTGTATTTGCAACACATGCTGATGCAATGGAATATGTGACATTGTGTGAGCAGAGATTATTGAGCACTGGGTGGGGGCTTGCTGGCTGAGTATCAGTCCAGATAAGACCCACATATTTCTGGCAAGAAATATGCCAGTACTTAAGCTAAACATTGCCTGTGTTATCAGTGAACCTATGCCAATTTTTGACAGCAGAAGTGTGGCTGAGCTACTGTGTTCAGACTGAGAACTGGTAATTTCAAAATTTGAAACTTGATGTATCGATTTGGCTGACCAGTGGAAAAGCAACATCCAGTGCACAACTATAAAAGAAGCCCAAATCCTTCAGTCTCTCCTGAACCAATACTGTGATTCCAGACTGTGCTTACGGGATGCCTGTGTTGTATTTGGCAGAGCTATGAATTGCACTGAGCACTGCAATTTCCCCTGACACCCCACATAGGAACAGCAAATATTTCAGGGTATGACCTTTCTACAAAGATTAACAAATGATCTCTCTGCTGCTGTGAGTTTAATTTTTCTTGTGCTTTATTGCTGATTCACACAGGAAAATGAAAAAGAACAGTCAGAAGTTAGTGCATTATAATGAATAAAAGACTTGAGGTCTTTGAGTTGATGGACATGTATTTCCCACTGGATTATCTGATACCATTTCCTGCTGACTTCTGCAAGAGGTGCACTTTGTATTTCTGGGGAGAGGGAGTAGAAATAAAAGGAAAAGTGAGAAAATGGGTAATGCCTGCTATCTCTGCTGAAAGGATTTAGTTTCTAGTACAAGGTGAACAGTAAACATAGTACATTGGAAAAAAAAAAAGTTTAAAACAATGGGGAAATATTTTGTCAACATCCTACTCTGAACATTTCCAATTCCTAGGAGACCCATATACTAAGACTCATCAAGTCCCATGGTGCCTTGCACAACCAGAAATGAATGAAGAGTAAAAGCAAACACAATTCTGATTTGACTCATAGAACCCTTTGGATAACAAGCATTTTAGCCTTTGCTTGTAATGTCAAACTAACATGCAAAAGAAAAAAACGGAAAAACATTAAGACGTTTTTCCCAGCAGATTATCATTCCTTCCCTTTTTTTTCGCAGACTTGTTCCAGCTAAGACCAGCTGTGACTTCAGTCCCTTCATCAGAATGTAAGCAGCTCTGTATTGTGACACAGCTGTGTAGTGGCTGGATAAAATCTGATTTCTGAATGCTGAACAGGATGTCAAATATGTAGTTTCAGACCTTGGAGTGATTTCCAGGATGTCAACTTAATGAACTATGCAGTGTGGAGTGTGTCCACAAAATTTCTTTTCCATAAGAGTTGATCCTTGTTTTGATAGATTTTTAAAGAGGATGGTGGTGTTAAATTTTTTAAAGACACATTTCACTATAAATCTGTGTTAGACCTGATTAATTCAAAGGACAGAGCATGGCAGCAAAATGTGATAAGGCAGAAGAGAAATTTCCTACGAATTTATAATATTGAAATCATTCTGGAAAAACCCTTCTCTCTTGCTCAGTGTAACTTCTGGAAGAAAAGTTATTTCTACAGAGAAGCAAAGTTGTCATATTATCTGTGTGGTTTGTAAGAATTTTAACATCTGATTTAGCCCTATACAGTGTCTTCCTCCATGATCATGTCTACTTAACTTTCAAATGTCTTCAACTTTAAGTACTTTCTTTCTTGACAGTATCCTGAAATACTGTAAGATAGTGACATGACATCTCTCATCCTGATCCATGCAACATAGAAGGTAATATTGGGGATTTTAATTCTTTGGGAATTGTAAGAATTAATGATGTGTTTAGTATTCTTTCATTCTACTTATAAAGTAGTTTTCTAATTAATACAACTCTAGCTGACACTTCCTCTCCAAAAATATGCATTGTCCTGGGAAGAATTCAAGGGAAAAGGGAAATTATCTCATTCTTCTCAGCTCCCCCTTCCCTTAAAGAGGAATTTAAGAGCAGAGCATTTCTTCCTGAGCTAGGCCAGCCTCCACCCCAAAATGTTCTGTTCTTAGAGAGGGAAGGAAAAACAAAAACAAAATGTTTTTACTACTCTCCTGAATGGATTGAGGACAGATCAGGCTCCCTGTGTATTTGGGAAAGGAGATCCTAAACACATTAAGAACTCTACCCACATTCAATAAGTTGATAGGAAAAAAAGTAAATCTCTGAATCCTCAGGTCTCATAAGAAATGAGGTGCAAAGGAAATGGAAGAGCCTACAAGACTAGCCAGACATTTTGTGAATGCCAGTAGTGTCTAAGTGCTGTTCCTTAATAAATCACAGACAGGAGTGGGTCTCCATCTTTGATAAAGGGTAAAAGTAAGTGTAATTGGGTAATTATAGAATGACACGTTGAGGTGGGGAACGCTTCCAATACCTTCAGGCAGCACATTAGTCTATGCTTTCAGGGATGATGTTTTTGTTTGCCAAAATCAGGCAATCTTTTCCAGAATTAAATGATCCTTCAATTTTATTCTCAAAGTTGCAAATTTAAGTGGACTTACTTTCTAGCCTATTGAGACCTTGTTTTCTTGGCATCAACGTATGTTTTGTGAAAATGTCTCCTTAAATTCTTCTCTTTCCACAATTTTTCACATTGCAAAATTGGTTTTATCTGAGTGTTCATCTAGCTGAAGTGCAGAGAAGAATCTGCCAGCTCTTCACACAGTGACTGTGTTTTCGCATTTGTTCAAGTATTTTTCTCATTAGAGATTCTGCAAGGTAAGGCTGCAGGTGTCTAAGGTATTCTGTGGGATAACTGGAGTTACCCCTTGTTTTACTGTCCTGTGTCCCAAATGTTTTGTTTATTCTGGCAATCGATTTTTTGTTTTCATATTTATTACCAAATCTGTCATGGTAGTATTTTCATTGGTTGCAGGGTGATATTTTCTCCAGAAGTCATTGTAGTGACCAGCTCTTTTTTTAAAGTGTTATGCAGCTGGCAAGCTGTGTTACTGATATTTCACACAACTCTGTCAGGCTATTTATCTGTGTGCTCTCTGCTGCTCCAGAGTCACCCTGATGAAAAGTCACCTCTGGGTTGAGTTGTTGGCCAGATGCCATAGATTGCCCTGTGTGATCTAGCTCACATACCTGTCACGGTCCTGCTGACAAAGCAGTCATGCCTTGTGCTTCAGTGTGGTGCTCTGGCTTGGATCTTATATTTCATTTGTACCTGCACAGTTTTTAAATCTCTCTGAACCACAGACACTGCAGGCCTAGACTCCAGCAGTTGGGATCAAACTCTTCATATTTATGTTTTAAATTCCATTTTCTTTTCAGATTTCCACTTTGTACTTAAACTGTTCCTTACAGACATAGCAATGCAAGTTGCTTTTTCACAGGACCTACTCTCCTGTATTATCTTGTGGCATGTGACAGAAAGAAACATGCCTTCTCACGTCTTCTCAATCAGTATTTGCCCCCTACCCTCAGTTATATGTTGAATTTATAGGCATCAGCTATATTAGTAAACTCAAGAATACCTGGCAGTTTTCCTGGAACTGGGTTGTCTGTACTTGTAAAGTGTTAGGGCAGTCCTAGTAAAGAATTTCACGTGTTTATGATATTCCCTGGACAATTCATACACTTGTCATGCCAAAGAAAATTGGCACAACTAAAGGCAGATTGCTTACAACCTGTTTGGTTTGAAGACTGTGGTAGTTTATTAATAGACTTGAGGTGGACTGTGATAATTGTTCTCAGTTACTGAAGGTGTGAGTCACATGTTCTGAAGCTGACATGCATTCAAGAGTACACTTCTCTTCAGATGGCTGCATCATCCTATGTATTATACAGTGCAATCTTTCCTGATCCATGTGTCACAAAGACTTCAGCAAAGTGGTCCTTCACTGCTCTGTGGGCATCTTGCAGCTCCCTTCCACCCCTGCTGAAACCTTAAGCGCTATCAAGCAAGAAGCAGAGCAGCCTCTTTTCCTATTTATCCCACCAGTTTATTTCAGAATATCCTTCTCTGGTTTATGGAGAATTGTCGAGGTCAACACCTGGAAACGTACTGCCTTCAGAAGAGAACAGGCAATTATGAGCTCTATGGTACTCTGTTGAAATTATCAGCCTGCCTGTGGTCTATATCCACAAACAGCATTTTTTGGTCAAGGCATTGTCCATCCTTTTGGTCATCCTCCCTGTATCATCCTCTTAGAACATATGATCCTACAGAGTAATGGTAAATTGTGAAAATATCTTACCAAAGAAGGGCAACAAGGCTGGTAAAGGGTCTGGAGCACATGTCCTGTGAGGAGTGGCTGAGGGAGCTGGGGATGTTTAGCCTGGAAAAAAGGAGGCTCAGTGAGGAGGGACCTTATCGCTCTCTACACCTCCTGAAAGGAGGTTGTAGCCAGGTGGGGTTGGTATCTTCTCCCAGGTAACAAGCAACAGAATAAGAGGAAATGGCCTCAAGCTGCACAAGGGGGGGTTTAGATTGGTTATTTGAAAAAAAATGTCTTTATAGAAAGGGTGGTCAAGCACTAGAACAGGCTGCCCAGAAAAACAGTAAGTTTCCACCCCTGGAGTTATTTAAAAGACATGTAGACATGGCACTTGGGGATGTGGTTTAGTGGTGGACTTGGCAGTACCGGGTTAATGATTGGATGGGGTGATCTTAAACATCTTTTCCAACCTAAATGATGCTATGGTTCTATGTTTTTAAAAGATTCTCAAGACATTCACAAATACAGAAAAGGATATTTCTCTGAAATGTATGTACTTTGGGAAATGCTCATCATGTTCTCTAGAGACATTTCTACTTATGTGATACTGTGCAAAAAACAACTGTCTTACTTTATCACCACTCGATAGCCCCACATGCCATTTTGAGCATCCTGTTTGCACAAGTTTTTATCTATGAAAGCAAAACAACATTTGTAGATTATATCATACTCTTTTAAATTGCACATCTGTGGAATCCCAGAAGATAAGAGGCTATGTTTAGGTCTCAGACACTGATAGCTGGATAGCTGTGGACTCAAGTAAAGATTGTTGGTAATAACAGACAAGAATCATGGGTAATAGCATGTCATGGGAAAGAACAAGATGGGGCTGGAGGTGAGGGCCATACAGAGGTATAGCAGCACTTTTCTGGGACAAACATCCTTGTTTTATTTCCTGGAGATAAGCAAAAAATTTTGTGAGATTTTGCAGACCCTCTGATTTTTGTTGTTTCTTTTGACCATGAGCATTTATGAATCTTGGGTGCTCCCTTTCCCTTAAGGGTGGCATGTCACCATATCTGTGTAGCGACACCAAAAATAAATATTAATGTATATATGTAACAATTTATTGTTCAGTTTTATGTTGTATGCTCTTTATTTATAACTCATCGAAGTGATGAATGTTTAATAAAATCAACTTCTGTCACTGCTGTTACAATCTTGAAACATATTTATTAACACTAGTTGCCACTGTCTGCAGATGACTACAGTGTACAGGCCTACATTTGGACAAGTCACCTTCAGTCCTTTTTATAGGCAATGAAAAATAATGGACATTTCCAGAGTTCAGTTTCCTCTCACACTTGTAGCATGCAATATAGAGGTCTCATCTTTTGCTGCAAAAAATCATCAGCAAGAACAGTAAGATCTTTTCATCCCCATCTGCAGTACTCTCACTGGTATTCTCACGAAGACTTTTCTGAGTATGTTTCTCATTAGAAGAAGCATGTTTCTCTTTTGCCACAGAACCCTCCACACTCTTTTCACTGCTCCAAATTCAACAGGGAATTCTCCAGGGAGAATTTTAATAGTGTCCTTCTCCCATGCAAGTAGCTGGTGCAGAAGCTACAGATGAACTGTTTTTCTCAAAGTCCTTGGACAACTGACAATGTCAGCAATGTCCAGAGGGACTCCAAGAGACAAAGGTCTGGAAGTTCCTTGCAGTGGTTGCTGAAGGTTGCCTGCAGTGGTTACTGGAAGTTTCCTGCAGTGGTTACTCAAGGTTGCCTGCAGTGGTTATTGGAGGTTGCCTGCAGTGTTTAGTGGCAGCCATTCTGGAGACATCCTGATGAACTCCAAGACCTGCTGGGCAAAATGTCCACATGAACTTCATGAATGGCTCCAAAAAAGTTCAGAAAACTGACAGAAAGTTGTAAAATGGCCAAAGCCACTCATAATTTCCAACATGCTGTAATAGGAATGACAAGATATAATAGTTTTATTGATAAAAACATGTTTTCTTAAAATATTCCAGTGGTTGATCTATGAACACAATTGAGAAAATGGTGATCAAGAGCAATAGGAGACAGGGAGTGTTCCTGCGATGATAGTCACATTCATCTCTGTGTTGACAAGAGTTCCTTTGTGTTTGGGGGTGGTTATTTTCTTTTCCCTATTCTGCATGCAAGGTAACACATTTAATTTCACTATACTAGGTTCATTGTATAATTTAACTATGCATCTAGATTTTACTTTTAGAAGAATGTTTTTATGCCAGAGCTTATATCTAATTAGTAACTAAAAATGAAGTCCATCTCTGGAATAAATTCTACATACTTCATTGGCTTGCAGTCTGAATATTAAAATAATTCTTTAGAGCTCACATCTTTCAAAATGGGGAAAAAAACCAAAAAAAATACAAAAACAAAACCAAAAAGCCAAACCAACAGAAATAATACAGAATTGTTTTCTCTAGAAGAAAAGTAAACGAACTTTACAGGCGAACAAAATTGGCTACTGTGTGTCTGACTGCACTGACTTGTGGTCCACTACAGAGAAACATCTGTTTTACTACAGGCTGAATGCTGAATTGCTTTGATTCTGTGTGTGTGTACATGGAAATCATATGAAAAAAAAGAGAGAGACAAAGCTCTAGGGGGAGGAAAATGCTGAAAGACTCATTTCTCTGTGTATACTTAGGGCAGGAAGAAAGTAGATATATGGACATCTGAACATGATGCCTGTCTTAGAGTTACAGATTTGTCATAACAGACATGCCTGAAAGGAATTAGAGTTGGTAATATCCAAGTCAAGGCAGTCAAGGAGTGCTCTTCTCAGAGATAACATTACATGACTGAAATACAAGAGGAGTTTCATATGAGACTGTGCTCAGTTTTATCATCTCCTTAGAGAAGCCTCTTAAAGCGAAGTGCTGAAGTTCATAATGGAGGCAAAAGTCTAGAAACAGACTTCTTTCTCCTTGTTACACATTTTCTGATTGAAAATGTCAGTCCCATTCTACACAAAAATGTTGTATACATTTACCTTACCATGTTGTAAGTAAACACCAGGTGAATGTAATGGGCAACTGACCTTCACTATGGTTTAATTTTGCAAGACATATATAGAATTTTTTTTAAAGTATTTATCTAATGTTATAAAGGCAATCTGAAAGTATGACTGAAAAATTTTTTATTTGTAACAGTTTTCACAGCCTAGATGTATTTTTCCATTATCAGTTAATAAAGAATATACAAGGAGGTTATGGTATTTAAGTAACAAACCAAAGAGAAGTTGCATTAAGCATAAGAAAAAAATGAGCTTATGGAAATACTGGTCATAGTGAAAATAAAGAAGAAAAATCAGATTTTTTTTAAGTTTAGAAAATAGACTAACAAGGAAGTGAAGTGTGAAAATTTTCATAGTACCCTAAAATTTCAAACGTACCTTTCAGGGGAATGGAAAATAAATGCTCAGGTCCAGGAAAAAAAAATAAAATATGGTAATAATTTAAAACAGGGAAGGTTTCTATCAGAGCTTATGAAAACCTTCCAACTGGAGTGGTAGTTTAGCACTGGGAAAAGTTATATACGAAGGCTATGGAAATCACAACAGTCGCCTACCAGAGACTGTTATGTCAAAATAAATCCAGACATATTTAATGCAGAGAGACAGAACGAAACTGCTTTTGAAGTCCCATGTACTCCAACATTTAATTATTTGTGATGTCTTTATAAGAATTTGGCCAAATCTGAAGATTTTGTTTCAACAACCTGATTTCTCTTCTCATTCATGTGAATCTTAGTGTGCCTTTACACAAATTTAGCTTGCTCAGTGATCTCTTCTTCCTCAAATAATCTTTTTGGTTATTTGCCAAAATATCCTCATGATAGTTTCTCTTCTCTTCCTGAATATTACATGGAAATATTTTAGTGCAAGCCTTTACTTACTTTATAGAAAATTACAAGGATTTGAGAAACTTTTTTTTGAGGTTGAGGATTTTTTTCTAGAGCCCATACATGTGATCATTCATTGGTTGTGAAAGGATTCCAAAGCTCAAAGGGGAGTCCAGAGTGAACAAAACAGTATTAAAAAAAATAATTAGAAAGCTATGCATTAAATTCGTCCAGAATAACTGAGGGATGTCTAGTCACCTCAGTATGCAGCTGCTGATCTGGTCCACATTCAAAATGCAGACTCTGACCACCTGGATGAGCCTCCCTAGTGTGTAGTAGGGCTGACCTGTACCTGTGAGGTGAGCCAAAGTGCTTAAGTTGGGCAGCAAGGTTCATGGTACAATCAATGGTAGGAGCCTGTCACCTCCAGGAGAGAGGCTGAACTCTCCAAGGAGGTGTTGAGTATGAAATTTAACATAGACTTTTCCAACAAAACAGAAAATGCCAAGAAAGACATCACAAAGTAACATGGCTCTGTAAGCTAGTGGTTCAGTTCTCAGTAGTAAATAGGCACTCAAGAATACATACATTTTTTCTTTATATGTAGTATTTGCCAGCTGGTAAAACCAGCAGAATGAGGATGCTCTCCCTTCTTTTTGGGAAGTTAAACTCACCTTTTCACCATTCTCTGATTGAGAATGAGAGTCAGGTGGAAATATCTGTGGCTGCTCTGACCAAGATAACTTGAAGGACCTTATGGCGTAAAATATAAATCTGAACCTGACCACATTCAGGGTTACATCATGTTGGACAGGGAATATTAGCATTCTCTTCATTTATCTCAAGCTTCGTGATTGTTCTTCAGGTTTATCACTGGCACCAAAGTAGGTGATCTGAAACTTATCTTGTGTGTTTTTCGCAATAGGAACAAATAAATTTGTGTGATCCTTATTATCTGAGTAGCTATCAATGGAACTTTACTTCAGAAATTCCTAGGATATTTTGCTTTTTGAAGATGTCTTCAAGACTAAAAACAGTTACTAAGGTAAGGAAATTATTTAACCGCATTCTGTCTATTTCCTTCTTTTGTTGAGTCTTTAATAAAACCTAGAACACTGCTTAGGTGGTGATACAAACATGCACTGAAACCTCCTCATATTTAGGGCTATGCACTCATTTACTTCTTCTTAATCTTCCTTCCTCTCCATCTCCAATAGTTTCATTAATTGATAACAATTTCTAAGAGCCTGGAGAGGGAATTTTGAAAGAGTGGAGCTGTTTAAACAAGATTTCAGGGAAGTCTTATGTCTTGTGTTATACAGTTAGAAACTACACTCATAGTTCAGCACTAGTTTTTCCGGTTATGGACTGGCTTGTGTTGCATTTCTGCTCAGATCTACACAGGAAAAGACCTGATACTCACTTGGTGCATTTAAGTGCTATGGTAGCTCTAGGTATAAAAACATTGCTAGTACCATATGCCAGGGTCCCTAATGACTCAGGGAACGTAGAAGCTGGTTCCTTTCATTGATGGCAACTACCTGATTATCAAGAAATTCATAAGCATAAATGTATGCTTTGCTTCCAAAAAAGCTTCCAGTAATTCCACTGACAGTATTTATAAAGTATATTGCTGTACATCTCCTCTATCCAGCCTCACATCCTGTTATCATGAATCAGGACCTTTTTCTGTCTTGCTTCTTCATGAGTGTTTAGATGCAGTAGAAATTCACATACCACTTTGTTCTAATTTTTTATGCATCACTTCCTTAATTTAATGGCGTTACAGGAATTGGAGGGATCCAAAGCCAAAGCAGGACTGCAACCCTGTACTGATACTGGATCTGAAATGGGGGACCTGGTGCTTAGGAGCATCCAGCTAACATGAGGCTGAACAGCAGTGTAAAAAGGCAATAAGACAGAGAATGAGTCAGTCCACCCTCTCCGGACTGTGGCTCCCCTAGCAGCCCTGCTTATGTGGGTTCCTCTTATGAAGAAGGGGCACAAAGAAAGATAAAAGAGTTTTAGATTAAAGTGACCTTGAATGGCTGACAGAGTTCTAACCACCTCTTGTTTATCTCAGCTACTCAAACCACAGCAGTCCCATCTCACTTCTGTTAGACTATTACTTATGCCCATTCAAATGATTCAAACATTCAAGTAACCAGTAAAAATATGTGATTAACAGAGAATTCTGAATCTTCTTCAAGCTCAGTCTGAGCATGTGGTTTTGATGTTTATCTGTGTCCAAGTCAAATTACATGATGTGCTGACCATCCAACAACCTTACCTTCAATCTCAGCAGAATTAATCCTCTGCCTGATTATGTTGTTGAGAGATTCAGGGGATTTAGGGCAAACTCATAACAGGTATTGAAAAAAAGAATACTATTGAACATGCTAACTTCTTTTTTGTACATCACTTATCTTCACAGGATCTCAGAATAACAATCAAGACCAATATTTTTTATTTTTTTTAGGCAGTCAAAACAGGAGGAGCCAACTCTGCAGCAGGTATTCCACTAGAGAACTCCAATGCAACAGCGACTACAGTAGAACCTGGGATTCTATCAACATTCTGGAGAACATCCTCCTTAGTGGTTTGGTCAGATGTACTCAGAATGGGGACCTCTCAGACAGGGACAATGATGAGGATGAAGGTTATATATGACTAAATTTTTGGGAGTATACAGTGTGCAGGTCCTCCTAAGAATTTCCAGAGTTTGTGTTTGAGTGATATGAATTGAACATATGACCACACATCAAGCCACAATCCATGACCACCCACCACCATACCCCTCCCAAAAGTTTGTCTCTCTTGGCTACAAAACTGTTTTCTTCCCTGAATTTGCCTTCGAGTTTTTTTCTCAGACATTAGAATAGAAGCAAAACCAAAAAAGGTGTTTGGGTATTTTTAAAGCTGAAATCAGAATTTTACTGCACATATCTGATTGAAACTCTAAAATACTGTTAAAGTAAAACCATAGACTTCATGAAAAGAAAGAAAGAGATGGGGAAGCAACTTCTGTATGCAAACTGGGAAGGAACTTGTGAGATCCCCAAGCCTAGATGTTTTACTTGTTTGAAAAAGTACTGAAATAGAGTTAGACACACAAAACCACATCTATATTAAATACATTTATAAAGCAAGTTTTTTGTTCGGGTGAGTTTTAAAAGTAGTGTTACAAGGAAGAGAAGAGCTATGTCCTCTAAGGGAAACTTGAAATTAAATGAAAAGTCTGAAGCTACCCTTAGAGAGGTAAGGGTAATGCAATACTCTAGGGAAGATTTTAGAGGAAAGCAGGTTACACTGTCTTCATCCCATGCTGCACTGCATCTTCCTTTTATATGTTCTATAAACCATTTCATAGGAAAAGTTCTGACATTTAGCCTTGAATCACAGGATTAATCTTTGTTTATTCTGGACTCACAAACATTTTTTCTTAAGGTTGTCTCACAATGTCTTCCTAGACCCTAGACACCTGGCACAGCAATTCCCCACCTTGAACATATGCAACAGAGACAGGGCAAGCCTTGGAACTAATACTCAATTTTGCTACTCCAAGGAATTGACCTGGGAGGTGGGTGGAGGTTGGCTCAGGCTGAGCAACTCCCCCTACAAGGAGGGAAGAGGAAGGTGGTGGGAAAATGTGAACTGGATTTGCAACTTCTGCTCATTCCCGGGAGACAGGGAAATAAGGATGGTGCCTGATGCTTGGGGCCTGGAAGGAGCTCCCCTTACTCCTCTCTCCAGCACTGCACACCAGACCACTCGTGACAGAAAGACAAAACACCTTTGTAAAGCTCCAGTATCATAAACCACAGCAGGGGAGAAGGGCAGATGTTTTGCTTTATTTTATAATCTGCTTTTCTAAGCAGCTGCCTACATTGCCCATGGCTAAATCAATCATCAGTAGGAGCAAGTTAGTATCACTCGACGCCTGAAGTGCAGTTTCTACTTTGACCTACTAGAGACAAGAACAAGGCAACCTAGGGTCTCAGAACAACACTGACAGAAATGGCTATGGGCAGCCTCTCAAGATATAATTGATATCTGGGTGCAGTTCTGTTTAATATCTTTATTGAT